>NC_134400.1:116958775-117128911 GCF_050003625.1 Haematobia irritans
TGAAAATTTAATCAGGTGACAAAAAAATTGGGGCATTAGAGGGTTAAGGTTAGGTTAAAGTGGCAGCCCGATTAAGTTTCAGGCTCACTTAGACTATTCAGTCCATTGTGCCTTAAGAAAATGCAATAAATTATGTGACGTATTTTTTCGTGATCGATAAACTCAAAAACTACTTGTCTGGTTTTGACCAAATTTAATATCTAATGGGGACTATATCATAGTAGGAGGACAATATCAAAGACTGATATATATCAAATTTAGTACAGTTTTTTAAGGATCTAAAATACCTCTAGCAAAAGGGATTAGCGGCGTCCATATGGTCAAGAATTCAAATCGGTTTATATGCAGTAATAGAAAATATTACGTTCCAAAATCATAACAAAATGAATTGGAAACGTTCTCGAAAACTCAAAACAGTATGTTCACGGTTTCGGCGTTCACGATTTGATGAACGGCTTTCGGGATTCTTTGGCCATGAAAAGTCTTAAAATATTCGTTAGAAGTTTTTATGGCAACTCCGCCGGTGGTGCAATGGGCTAAGGCGACTGTTAACGGGTATGGAGCAGACAATCCAGGTTCGAGTCACGGTAGCGAAACTTTTGGTTTTTATAATTTTTTATAACCTGCACCACAGGGAGGGGGCGGGGTATATTAACATTGTCATTCCGTTTGAAACACATAGAAATATTGGTCTAAGATCCCATAAAGTATATATATTCTGTGTCGTGGTGAAATTCTGAGTCGATCTAGCTATGTCCATCCGTCCGTCTGTCCGTCTGTGGAAATCACGCTAACTTCCGAACGAAACAAGCTATCGACTTGAAACTTGGCACAAGTGCCCAGCAAAAAATCGTCGCCAAAAGAGTAGTGAAAATGTTCGTTATGGATACGGAAGTGGTGCAAAATTGGCGCAGAAGCGATGAGTTTAACATGGGCTTATCATAGGACGGATGTTCACCATTTCAACATTCGTTGCACTGAATTTACATCACCTCTTAAGGTGTAGTCCGAATTCAATGTTTCCGATGTGACTTATAAAATTGTTTCATATTTTGCCAAATTAATAATTTTGAACAATTTTTAATGCATTCTAACGCTTGTCTAAAATGTTTGACCTCAAATATTTGCAACAATGTGCAATTTTTCTAGAATGGATTTAGAATTTTTTTTCGACAAAATTTTAATAATTTGTACCATTTTATTAATTCCCCCATATAAACCGATCCCCAGATTTGGCTTGAGGAGCCTCTAAGAGAAACAAATTTCATCCGATCCGGTTGAAATTTGGAACATGGTGTTAGTATATGATCTCTAACAACCGTGCCAGAATTGGTCCATATCGGTCCATAATTATATATATAAACCGTTCTCCAGATTTGACCTGCGGAGCCTCTTGGAGGAGCAAAATTCAACCGATCCGGTTCAAATTTGGAACGTGGTGTTAGTATATGGCCGCTAACAACCATACCAAAATTGGTCCATATCGGTCTATAATTATATATAGCCGATCTCCAATCACACAACAATTGGTCCATATCGGTTCATAATCATGGTTGCCACTCGAGCCAAAAATAATCTACTAAAATTTTATTTCAATAGAAAATTTTGTCAAACTGAATTATATACGTATTTAATCGGTCTTTTTATACCCTCCACCATAGGATGGGGGTATATTAACTTTGTCATTCCGTTTGTAACACATCGAAATATTGCTCCAAGACCCCATAAAGTATATATATTCTGGGTCGTGGTGAAATTCTGAGTCGATCTGAGCATGTCCGTCCGTCCGTCCGTCGCGTCTGTTGAAATCACGCTAACTTCCGAACGAAACAAGCTATCGACTTGAAACTTGGCACAAGTAGTTGTTATTGATGTAGGTCAAATGGTATTGCAAATGGGTTATATCGGTCCACTTTTACGTATAGCCCCAATATAAACGGACCCCCAAATTTGGCTTGCGATTGCTCTAAGAGAAGCAAATTTCATCCGATCCGGCTGAAATTTGGTACATGGTGTTAGCATATGGTCCCTAACAACCATGGAAAAATTGGTCCATATCGGTCCACTTTTACGTATAGCCCCCATATAACCGGACCCCCAAATTTGGCTTGCGATTGCTCTAAGAGAAGCAAATTTCATCCCATCCGGCTGAAATTTGGTACATGGTGTTAGTATATGGTCTCTAACAACCATGCAAAAATTGGTTCATATCGGTTCATAATTATATATAGCCCCCATATAAACCGATCCCCCGATTTGGCTTGCGGAGCCTCTAAGAGAAGCAAATTTCATCCGATCCGGCTGAAATTTGGTACATGGTGTTAGTATATGGTCTCTAACAACCATAATTATGGACCACATCAGTCCATAAATATATATAGCCCCCATATAAACCGATCCCCCGATTTGGTTGCGGAGCCTCTAAGAGAACCAAATTTCATCCGATCCGATTGAAATTTGGTACATGGTGTTGGTATATGTATATATATAACCGATCCCCAATCGCACAAAAATTGGTCCATATCGGTTCATAATCATGGTTGCTACTCGAGCCAAAAATAATCTATCAAAATTTTATTTTTATAGAAAACATTGTCAAAATGTTATTTCTATAGAAAATTTTGTCAAAATTTTATTTCTATAGAAAATTTTGTCAAAATGTTATTTCTATAGAAAATTTTGTCAAAATTTTGTTTCTATAGAATTTTTTTTTCCAAATTTTATTTCTATTGAAAATTGTTTCCAAATTTTACTTCCATAGAAAATGTTGTCAAAATTTTATTTTGTCAAAATTTTATTTCTATAGAAACTTTAAATTTAATTATATACGCATTTAATCGGCCTTTTTATACCCTCCATAGAATGGGGGGTATATTAACTTTGTCATTCCGTTTGTAACACATTGAAATATTGCTCTAAGACCCCATAAAGTATATATATTCTGGGTCGTGGTGAAATTCTGAGTCGATCTAAGCATGTCCGTCCGTCCGTCCGTCTGTTGAAATCAAGCTAACTTCCGAACGAAACAAGCTATCGACTTGAAATTTGGCACAAGTAGTTGTTATTGATGTAGGTCGGATGGTATTGCAAATGGGCCATATCGGTCCACTTTTACGTATAGCCCCCATATAAACGGACCCCCAAATTTGGCTTGCGATGCCTCTAAGAGAAGCAAATTTCATCCGATCCGGCTGAAATTTGGTACATGGTGTTAGTATATGGTCTCTAACAACCATGCAAAAATTGGTCCACATCGGTCCATAATTATATATAGCCCCCATATAAACCGATCCCCCGATTTGGATTGCAGAGCCTCTAAGAAAAACAAATTTCATCCGATCCGGCTGAAATTTAGTACGTGATGTTAGTATATGGTCTCTAATGACCATGCAAAAATTGGTCCATATCGGTTCATAATTATATATAGCCCCCATATAAACCGATCACCAGATTTGAACTCCGGAGCCTCTTGGAAGACCAAAATGCATGTGATTCAGTTGAAATTTGGTACGCGATGTTAATATATGGCCTCAAACACCCATGCTAAAATTGGTCGATATCGGTCCATAATTATATAGGCCCCATATAAACCGATCCCCAGATTTGATCTCCGGAGCACCTTGGAAGAGCAAAATTTTTCCATTCGGTTGAAATTTGGTACGTGATGTTAGTATATGGTATCCAACAACCATGCAGGAATTGGTTCCTATCAGTTCGTAATTATATATAGCTCCCATACCGATCCCCAGATTTGACCACCGGTGCCTTTTGGAGAAGCAAAATTCATCCGATCTGGTTGAAATTTGGTACGTGGTGGAACTATATGATATCTAACAACCATGTGAGTTCAGTCAGTCAGTCTTTCGTAGAAGTTTCTACGCAATCCATGGTGGAGGGTACATAAGCTTCGGCCTGGCCGAACTTACGGCCGTATATACTTGTTTAATTTAATAAATATATACCACGTATGGACTTACTTACATTTGAGAGGACGGTGTTAGGAGGTCTTAAGATACCTTGCCATCGGCAAGTGTTACCGCAACTCAAGTAATTCGATTGTGGATGGCAGTGTTTAGAAGAAGTTTCTACGCAATCCATGGTGGAGGGTACATAAGCTTCGACCTGGCCGAACTTACGGCCGTATATACTTTTTTTTTTTGATTTTTAATGCATTCTAACGCTTGTCTAAAACGTTTGACCTCAAATATTTTCAAAAATTTGCAATTTTTCTAGAATGGATTTATTTTTTTTTTCGACATAATTTAAATAATTTGTACCATTTTATTAATTCTTACTCTCTTTTTAACCTTGTTAAAAAAAAATAATTTAAATTTGTTTATTAAAAATATGAAAAAGCGAGTTTTAGAAAATTGAATCCAAAGAACTTTCTGTGTAGTTAAAATAAAGAACATCTTTGGGAGGGCATTTTTGGAAGGGCTTTAAAAGTAGTGACTTTAGAAGAACTTCCAATTTTTTTTTGCTGGTTGTTATTGATATAGGTCGTATGGCATTGCAAATGGGCCATATCGGACCACGTTTACGTATAGCCCCCATATAAACCGAACCCCAGATTTGGCTTGCGGAGGCTCTAGGAGGAGCAAATTACATCCGATCCGGTTGAAATTTGGTTTGTGGTGTTAGTATAACAGGTTTGCTTATAAGTCCCCGGTCTAACAAAGAAAAACACATTTTTTTGTCAAAATTCATTTTTATTATTCAACATAGTTCCCTTTAAGAGCGATACAACGATTATAACGACCTTCCAATTTTTTGATACCATTGTGGTAGTACTCCTTCGGTTTTGCCTCAAAATAGGCCTCAGTTTCGGCGATACGGTGGGTGGGGAAGCAATTCGAAGCCCAATTCATGAACTTTTGCCATCGTTCTCAATGACTTGTGGCACGGTGCGTTGTCTTGGTGGAACAACACTTTTTTCTTCTTCATATGGGGCCGTTTTGCTTCCATATAATAGTCACTGTTGATGGTTTTTCCCTTCTCAAGATAATCGATAAAAATTATTCCATGCACATCCCAAAAAACAGAGCCCATTACTTTGCCAGCGGACTTTTGAGTCTTTTCACGTTTTGGAGACGGTTCACCGGTCGCTGTCCACTCAGGCGACTATCGATTGGACTGAGGAGTGTAGTGATGGAGCCATGTTTCATCCATTGTCACATATCGACGGAAAAACTCGGGTGTATTACGAGTTAACAACTGCAAACACCGCTCAGAATCATCAACACGTTGTTGTTTTGGTCAAATTTGAGCTTGCGCGGCACCCATTTTGCACAGAGCTTCCGCATATCAAAATATTGATGAATAATATGACCAGCACGTTCCTTTGATATCTTTGAGGTCTCTGCTATCTCGATCAACTTCATTTTACGGCCATTCAAAATCATTTTGTTGATTTTTTTGATGTTTTCGTCGGTAACCACTTCTTTCGGGCGTCCACTGCGTTCACCGTCCTCCGTGCTCATTTCACCACGCTTGAATTTTGCATACCAATCAATTATTGTTGATTTCCCTGGGGCAGAGTCCGGAAACTCATTATCAAGCCAAGTTTTTGCTTCCACCGTATTTTTTCCCTTCAGAAAACAATATTTTATCAAAACACGAAATTCCTTTTTTCCATTTTTTTTTTCACAATAACAAAAGTTGCGACGCTCTATCTCACAAACTAATTGACTTACAGACGTCAAATTTTGACACGAATCATTTGAAGGTTGGTACTATATAAAAATAATATGCATTTAACACTAGCGACGCCATCTATGTGTCAGACCGGGGACTTATCAGCCAACCTGTTATGACCTCTAATAGCCATGCAAAAATTGGTCCATAATTATATATAGCCCCCATATAAACCGATCCCCAGATTTTGCATGCGGATTCTCTTGTAGGAGCAAATTTCATCTGATCCGGTTGAAATTTTGTACGTGGTGTCAGTATATAACGAAACATAGACCTATATAGCCCATCTTCGAACTGGATTTCGGTACGATAGCTTTATTATAATAGCTTGTAGTGTGACTACAACAGACAGACAAACAGATGGACATCGTTATATCCACCTGAGAAGGAATGTGATCACCTCCTAGAGCAAAATGTTATTTTTGGACGGTGAACATGTAACATGGTTGTCGCAATCATGTTATTTTCTTGGACATTATATATTAGATTTCGACAACCATTCTACGGTTGGCGAGAAAACAACATGTTTGCTGCGTGCTAACGCTTGCGGAGTTATTTCCACCGTGTGGTCTGTATTGGGTATCCTAAACAGGCTGCTTGATAAAAAAGAAAATGCATTTTTCCTTTGTGTTTTATTAACAGCTTTAGCTTTTATTACAAAAAAAAATTAAATCAAAGCGAACTATAAAAATAACTACCATTACTATGTATGTGTATGTTCGAATGCACGTGATGGTGTATTTGTTTGTTTGAATGCCTAAGTGGTGTCACACTTATGCATTTCGATTTGGTATCTAAGAGCTAATATCACAATTCATAAGAGTGAATCTGCAGATGTTTTAGGGGTGGGGGACGTGAATGTGGGTGGGTGGGTGTCGATGGGTGTGGTGTTAGGTTGATATATATGGGCAAGAGGTCATCTCTTTCTGTCATTAAACCATCTAAGTAAGTAAAATGTGTTATGTGAAGGGTCGGGTTTGAGGGTGGGGTTTTTGTGTGTATTTTGGGTTTGATATCTAAAATTACAAGTTTATTTGTTGTGAACATTTTGTATTCTGGAATTCTGAAGAGAATTTTGCGAGGAAATGCAAACGAAGATTATTGCACTTTATTCTTCTCCTGTTGCTGTGTAGGTGTTTTCGTCGCCTCTATCATTTCGAAATCACATATCAATGAGAAATGATCCGAGGGATACTGGAAGCTTGGTGTGCGATTCAAACCAATTTCTTCACCATGCGGAAATTCTAGACAGTTTTTAACCTGCAAGTAAAGCGATACAAGTTTGTATTAAACAAGGGTAGCAAAATAAACTTTATAATGTTGAGTAATAAAATTCAAAATAAAAACTCCTCTATAGGGTTAGTAGGAAAAATAGGTTTCCCTATTTCAAATATAAACTTTTAAATACAAACACTCAAAAATATATTTACGTGATATTAAAGATTATGCAACCTAAATTTAAGGATGCGAAATTTTCAAAATATTAAGGACAAATTTCTTTAAAATATGAAAAAATATGAAATATGAATATGAAATTTTAATTCAAATAAAGTTTATAATATTTGGTTCCAAAAATTTCTTTTAATTAAATTTAGGATTTGCGTCCCTCCGTTAAAGTCGCATGTCTTTGAACTAAGGCTAATTTTCCTTAAAGTAAAGAAACGCATTTTTGATTTAAAGAAATCGAGCTTTAATTAACTGTAATATTGAAATTTTAGATTTAAGATAAAACCCCTTCAAATATAGGCTAAAACTTATTTTGAGGATTTACCATCTTTGGTTTAAAGTTTTTATACCCTCCACCATAGGATGGTGGTATATTAACTTTGCCATTCCGTTTGTAACACATCAAACTATTGCTCTAAGACCCCATAAAGTATATATATTCTGTGTCGTGGTGAAATTCTGAGTCGATCTGAGCATGTCCGCCCGTCCGTCCGTCTGTTGAATCACGCTAACTTCCGAACGAAACAAGCTATCGACTTGAAACTTGGCAGAAGTAGTTGTTATTGATGTAGGTCGGATGGTATTGCAAATGGGCCATATCGGTCCACTTTTACGTATAGCCCCCATATAAACGGACCCCCAAATTTGGCTTGCGGAGCCTCTAAGAGAACCAAATTTCACCCGATCCGGCTGAAATTTGGCACATGGTGTTAGTATATGGTCTCTAACAACCATGCAAAAATTGGTCCACATCGGTCCATAATTATATATAGCCCCCAAATAAACCGATCCCCCGATTTGGCTTGCGGAGCCTCTAAAAGGAGCAAATTTCATCCAATCCGGATGAAATTTGGTACATGGTGTTAGTATATGGTCTCTAACAACCATGCAAAAATTGGTCCATATCGGTCCATAATTACATATAGCCCCCATATAAACCGATCCCCCGATTTGGTTGCGGAGCCTCTAAGAGAACCAAATTTCATCCGATCCGATTGAAATTTGGTACATGGTGTTGGTATATGTATATATATAACCGATCCCCAATCGCGCAAAAATTGGTCCATATCGGTTCATAATCATGGTTGCTACTCGAGCCAAAAATAATCTATCAAAATTTTATTTTTATAGAAAACATTGTCAAAATGTTGTTTCTATAGAAAATTTTGTCAAAATTTTATTTCTATAGAAAATTTTGTCAAAATTTTATTTCTATAGAAAATTTTGTCAAAATTTTATTTCTATAGAAAATTTTGTCAAAATTTTGTTTCTATAGAAACTTTTTTTCCAAATTTTATTTCTATTGAAAATTGTTTCCCAATTTTACTTCCATAGAAAATGTTATCAAAATTTTATTTTGTCAAAATTTTATTTCTATAGAAACTTTAAATTTAATTATATACGTATTTAATCGGCCTTTTTATACCCTCCACCATAGGATAAGGGGTATATTAACTTTGTCATTCCGTTTGTAACACATTGAAATATTGCTCTAAGACCCCATAAAGTATATATATTCTGGGTCGTAGTGAAATTCTGAGTCGATCTGACCATGTCCGTCCGTCCGTCTGTTGAAATCACGCTAACTTCCGAACGAAACAAGCTATCGACTTGAAATTTGGCACAAGTAGTTGTTATTGATGTAGGTCGGATGGTATTGCAAATGGGCCATATCGGTCCACTTTTACGTATAGCCCCCATATAAACGGACCCCCAAATTTGGCTTGCGGAGCCTCTAAGAGAGCCAAATTTCACCCGATCCGGCTGAAATTTGGTACATGGTGTTAGTATATGGTCTCTAACAACCATGCAAAAATTGGTCCACATCGGTCCATAATTATATATAGCCCCAAATAAACCGATCCCCCGATTTGGCTTGCGGAGCCTCTAAAAGGAGCAAATTTCATCCAATCCGGATGAAATTTGGTACATGGTGTTAGTATAGGGTCTCAAACAACCATGCAAAAATTGGTCCACATCGGTCCATAATTATATATAGCCCCCATATAAACCGATCCCCACATTTGACTTGCGGAGCCTCTAAGAGAAGCAAATTTCATCCGATCCGGCTGAAATTTGGTACATGGTGTTAGTATATGGTCTCTAACAACTATGCAAAAATTGGTCCACATCGGTTAATAATTATATATAGCCCCCATATAAACCGATCCCCCGATTTGTTTTGCGGAGTCTCTAGGAGAAGCAAATTTAATCCGATCCGGCTGAAATCCTAAGTTTAATTTTATTGATCCTAGATTTAAAGCCAGATAGGTCGCTAAAAATGTCTTTATTTTAAAGAAGCCGCATCTTTGGCTCAGAATCAATACCAAAAGCCTTAAGGGAAGGTCAAAATTTTTGGATCCAAGTAAACAGATTTATATACGGCATTTTATTTGCAATATTTTATCATTTAAATTCCTTCCCATTCTATATCCAAGTGATATTGCAAGATCGTGTTGTAACCTATCGAGATATTTGCATTAGTGGCTCGTGTAAATTGCTCCAAAAATAGGATCACGGTGCTTCGAAATATGTCTATGACATCGCGTAGATTAAATATAGTGACAACCAGATTTCAGGCCCACATAGATTATTCAGTCCATTGTGGTAACAAAGAGGTGAACTTCTCATCCCTGAATGCTGCCCGATTCTCTATTTTTCTCAATGACAAGGTACATCCCTGGGGTTGAACCAATAACGCTTTGTATGGAGCGGGTATTCTAACCATTGCACTGCGGTGTCTCCCGACTTATTCTACACTTCCTATGCCTCCTTATACTGTCAGAGTAAAGCAGAGCTCAATAGGGTATTTTCCCCACTTACTAATCCAATCCCGTTCCCTTGGCTGTCGTTTCGCTAGATAGTAGATAGCGACATTAGGAATCTCGTTTTCATGCGTTTTTTTTTGTGTTGGAGAAGGTGCATCCCGGGGAGCCTTCTCCGTTTGGACCAAGTCGGGATAGAGGGAAACCCCAGATTCACCACCGTTCGGTTTCGGTAAGGTGTAACCGGTGCTTGAAATATGTGCACTGTAAGGATTGCTCGGCTTAACATTGCGGGAATGAAGTCATACTGACTACGTGGCAGAATGCTGTGCTAACGACAGCAGCAGTGGGTCATCAGACTATAGACTTTATGAATCGGAAGAGAATCAGGGTCGCAGTGATTCAAGAAACGAAGCTGAATGCCACCTGTAACTTGCTCCATTGTGATGGATACAATGTGCTACGCAAGGATCGCACAAGAAGTGGAGGTGGTGGCTTGGCTTCCATATTACACTGTTGCGTGCAGTGTAGACCTATTCCGCTTGTGCCAGACACAGTGACCCCTAGTTGGAATGTATAGGGATAGCAGTCAAGTCAGGGGTTGCTAGATACAACGTGCACGTATAAACCGCCGGTTGGTAGCTGTGCTCCAGGTTATATCCCAAACATTGAGAGGCTTTTGTGTGGGCATAATCGATTGGTGCTAGAAGACTTTATCACCATGACTTTTGACATTCTCTCCTAGGTAATGACCAAACCACCATCTCGTGGATAAACAACCACCATCCAGGAATGTACGGGTTGGTCTACGAGTACATCATCTAGAGCGCGAAATCCAGCGCTACAACCAGGCAGAGCTGAGCGGGATTCATAAGAAGCTACAAGGTTAATCCTGTTCTCGAAGTCCGACCACCGTCCATAGCACCGGAGGAAAAAGAACTCCCATGGCAGACTAGTGAAGTTTTGGCCCAATTAAGATCAGCCAGGTACAGCCACCTCAATTCCCATCTATCAGTGATTGATAGCAGCTTAGTTGACGTGTGTCCCATCTGAAACCAAGGGTGTCATCTTTTCTCTTGCCCAGCTAAACCTACCCGACTCACAACCAGATCACTCTGGACACATCCCACCTTAGTCGCAGAGTTTCTTGATCTGGATACAAGCTGAAGTATCAAAGGGCATAACATAAAATCGGATGAAATCACAACAAACTGTTACAACAACAAGCTGAGCGGTAGAAACATGGGTTTCAAGTCGCTTGCCGTCAGCACTTGGATGCGGACAAAGAAACCTTATAGATTACCAATAAAGGTATTGCCACATTAGACAAATATTTATCCAAAATGAGTGTCCAACTTTTTTCCAGGACCATTTTCGAAATATTTGGATATCATTTTTGAAAAATACTCCTATGGTCATATTATATACCCAATATGAGCTACAACTGTTTGCTGATTTGACTGGGGCGACGAATTCTTTTTTTTGTTTCTCACAAATAGTTGACCAGTGTTACCGTACCGTAAGGCAATTGGCCGGTCAGTGGTACATGCTAAAAGAATAAAAGTTATATACCTTTAAGTGATCCTTTGTGTAGAAAATATAATCTATTGTATGACACTCCTCGCCATCCTCTCGTATTTTCCATGTTGTATACGGTGGTTCGTTCTGTATTGATTTTTGAATTTTTTCACAATCGTTGGAATCATGATCCGTGATGCTCTTGTTATTGCACTCATCGCTGTCATTCCGTATATCGGCGTAGGCACTGCCTAATTTCAAAAATTCGCAATTCAATATAGTTGAATATACTGGCTCTGTGGGTTCAGCATTAAAATCGCCACATATGATGAGGGCTCGATCACCGGCAAATGGTTTCACAAATCGTATCAAATCTCGTCCCTGTTCGTTGCGCAATTTCGAAAGCAATGAACCATGGCGAGCCTTCAAATGTGTGGTGCAGACACAAATTTCACGTCCTGTCTGCTTAATAGCCAGATTGACTGCAATGGCTACCTGATTGCTCTGGACGCGCCAGACTTCCAAAATGCGTGTATCGAAATTGCGCAATTCAAATTTGTCACGTTTGAAAAATATGGCACAACCATCTGGTCCATTGTTATCTTCGATATACAGACATGGTGAGTCTGGTTTGGGAAAGAATATTCCTTCGTAGTTTTGGCTGCCCAAAATTGTTTGTAGAAATTTGAAATGGTCTACTTCCTACAAATGAAAAAATTAATGATATAGTCTATGGTCAAGAAGCCAAGGAGGAAATTCAATTGTCACTCACCTGTAGACACAAAATGTCTGGATTATTTTGCAATATCTCTTGTACTATAAGAAATTTTCGATTTTCCCAAGTCAAAGCCTCATCGGGACATCGGATAAAGCCATCATTGTTCTGACCCAAAGCTGAAAAATTAAGATGACAAATATTTAGAAAATAAAACGCTATGCGAATTTAAGGTGAAATGCATAAATGAAAATCATTACTAGTCGCTACACTGAAAAAAATATTTAGGTTATATTAAAGATTACACAACCTAAATTTTAGGATGCGAAATTTACAAAATATTAAAGAAAAATTTCTTTAAAATAATGCAATTTTAATTAAAATAAAAAAAATGCAATTTTAATTAAAATAATCTTTGCTTCAAAAAAATTTTTTTCATTAAATTTAGGACACAAATTTTGTAAATTTGCGTCCCTCCGTTAAAGTCGCATGTCTTTGAACTAAGGCTAATTTTCCTTAAAGTACATAAACGCCTTTTTGGTTAAAAAAATTGTCCTTAAATTAACTGAAATGTTGAAACTTTAGATTTAAGATAAAAACGCTTCAAATATAGGCTAAAACTTATTTTGAGGATTTAGTGTCTTTGGTTTAAAGTTTGTTTGTTTTTTGGAATTAAGAAAGCATTTTTTACTTTGAAGTATTCGTTATAATTTGGATTTTTAAACTGTTATTTGTTTGTACGTGAGTACCTTTATTAATAAACCGCGAAAAGAGAATGGAAATTTGATAAACGAGATCTGTATCCTAATTTTAATTTTATTGGTCCTAGATATCAAGCCAGATAGGTCGGTAAAAAATTTCTTTATTTTAAAGAAGCCGCATCTTTGGCTCGGAATCAATACCAAAATCCTTAAGGGAAGATTAAAATCTTAGGATCCAAGTTTTGATTTACGGAGCGTCTTGGAAGATCAAAACTCATCTGATCTGGTTGAAATTTCTTGATGTAAGGATGGACACTCTCCATAAACCGGTTAGGGAAAAAATTGAAATTTTCAGTTAGTCTCGTAAGCCGGTTTTTGACCAACGGTTAGCCGGTATTCTGAATTTTAATGAACTTTCTATCTACTTTTTTCTTCCTAAAGTTGATTTTTTTGTAAAGAGGTACTGCAGATCCGAGATCCTGGGATTTTCGGGACGGGATTAAAATCGAATCCAGAGATTTTTTTTTTGCATCCCGCGATTTTTCGGAATCCCGTAAAAATCCTCATTTCTTACATTTGCGGCTTTTTAGGATAATTTATTAATAAATTGAGTCTTCATTGTGGATTGTTTTTACTTCAAACATTTAAAGAATCCCGAAAATTTCGTGATCCCAGGATAATTTATTAATAAATTGAGTCTTCATTGTGGATTGTTTTTACTTCAAACATTTAAAGAATCCCGAAAATTTCGTGATCCCAAAAAAAAAAAAAAAAAAAAATCTAGGAAAATCCCGGGATTATGTATTTTGAAATCCCGAATCCAACAACAACACGTTTATACTGTTGCTACGACAATTTCGCATTCTTCGTAAAATTGTGTATCTTGTGACTAAAAAAATATATTTTCAAAAGAAAATGTGTTTTGTCTAAAATCGCATTTTTTCAGTATATCAATGGTCTATATCGGTCCATAATTAGCCCGAATCTAAAACGATCCCCAGATTTGTCTTACGGAGCCTCTTGGAAGAGCAAATTTTATTCTATCCAGTTGAAATTTGGTGTGTGATGACAGTATATGCTGTATATATTCATCCAGAAGGAATATAACAACCTCAAACCTGTTTCGTCAGCATATATTTTTTTTGGGCGGGAAACATGTAACATGTTTGAATTTTTTAATTAAAATAAAAATCAACCGAAAAATTAAATGTCAATCAATCTGTTAAACTTTTAATTGGCTCAAATCGAATATTTTTTTTACTTTGGTGATTGATTTTTCGGTGATTAAAGAAATTTCAATTAAAAATTAATTGGTGATTGTAGACAAAAACAAGTATATACGACCGTAAGTTCGGCGAGGCCGAAGGTTATGTTCCCTCCACCATGGATTGCGTAGAAATTTCTACTGAATCGAATTACTTGGGTAGCTGTAACACTTGCCGATGGCAAGGTATCTTAAAACTTCCTAAGACCGTCTCCTAAATTGTAAGGTAGTCCATACGTGGTATATATTAAACTAAACAAGTAAGGAAAGTCTAAAGCACCACTTTGTAGATCTAAATTTTCGATACCATATCACATCCGTCAAATATGTTGGGGGCTATATATAAAGATTTGTCCCAAATACATACATTTAAATATCACTCGATCTGGACAGAATTTGATAGACTTCTACAAAATCTATAGACTCAAAATTTAAGGGTGGAACACAATATGGGAAACATTTAAATCTCAAGCAATTTTAAGGAAACTTCGCAAAAGTTTATTTATGATATATCGCTCGATATATATGTATTAGAAGTTTAGGAAAATTAGAGTCAATTTTACAACTTTTCGACTAAGCTGTGGCGATTTTACAAAGAAAATGTTGGTATTTTGACCATTTTTGTCGAAATCAGAAAAACATATATATGGGATCTATATCTAAATCTTAACCGATTTCAACCAAATTTGGCACACAAAGCTACAATGCTAATTCTACTCCCTGTGCAAAATTTCAACAAAATCGGAGCAAAAAATTGGCCTCTGTGGTCATATGAGTGTAAATCGGGCGAAAGCTATATATGGGAGCTATATCTACATCTGAACCGATTTCAACCAAATTTGACACGAATAGCTACAATGCTAATTCTACTCCCTGTGCAAAATTTCAACTAAATCGGAGTTAAAAATTGGCCTCTGTGGTTATATGAATGTAAATCGGGCGAAAGCTATATATGGGAGCTATATCTAAATCTGAACCGATTTATATAAAATTTGGCACACTTGACTACACTACTACTAGTGCAAAATTTCAACCAAATTGAGGTAAAACTCTGGCTTCTGGGACCGTATTAGTCCATATCGGGCGAAAGATATATATGGGAGCTATATCTAAATCTGAACCGATTTCAATAAAATTTGGCACACTTTACTATAGAACTAATTGTTCTTCCTGTGCAAAATTTTAAGCAAATTAGGGTAAAACTCTGGCTTCTGCGGCCATATAATCCATATCGGGCGAAAGATATATATGGGAGCTATATCTAAATCTGAACCGAGTTCTTCCAAAATCAACAGGGATCTATTCTGAGCCAAAACACATACTTGTGCCGAATTTGAAGTCGATTGGACTAAAACTGCGACCTAGACTTTGCTTACAAAAATGTGTTCACGGACAGACGGACATGGCTATATCGACTCAGGAGCCCATCCTGAGCATTTTTGCCAAAGACACCCTGTGTCTATCTCGTCTCCTTCTGGGTGTTGCAAACATATGCACTAACTTATAATACCCTGTTCCACAGTGTGGCGCAGAGTATAAAAAGGCCGATTAAATACGTATATAATTAAGTTTGACAAAATTTTCTATAAAAATAAAATTTTGACAAAAGTTTCTATAGAAATAAAATTTTGACAAAATAAAATTTTGAGAACATTTTCTATAGAAGTAATATTTGGACAAAATTTTCTATAGAAATAAAATTTTGACAACATTTTCTACAGAAATAAAATTTCGACAAAAATTTTCTATAGAAATAAAATTTTGACAAAATTTTCTATAAAAATAAAATTTTGACAAAACTTTCTATAGAAATAAAATTTTGACAAAATTTTCTACAGAAATAAAATTTCGACGAAATTTTCTATAGAAATAAAATTTTGACAAAATTTTCTATAGAAATATAATTTTGACAAAATTTTCTATAGAAATAAAATTTTGACAAAATTTTCTATAGAAATAAAATTTTAACAAAATTTTCTATAAAAATAAAATTTTGACAAAATTTTCTATAGAAATAAAATTTTGACAAAATTTTCTATAGAAATAAAATTTTGACAAAATTTTCTATAGAAATAAAATTTTGAAAACATTTTCTGTAGATATAAAATTTTGGTAGATTGTTTTTGGCTCGAGTTGCAACCATGATTATGAACCGATATGGACCAACTTTTGTGTGATTGGGGATCGGCTATATATAACTATAGGCCGATATGGACCAATTTTGGCATGGTTATTAGCAGCCATATACCAACACCACTTTCCAGATTTCAACCGGATCGGATGAATTTTGCCCCCCCAAAGAGGTTCCGGAGGTCAAATCTGGGGATCGATTTATATGGGGGCTATATATAATTATGGACCGATATGGACCAATTTTCGCATGGTTGTTAGAAATTTGACAAAATTTTCTATAGAAATAAAATTTTGACAAAATTTTCTATAGAAATAAAATTTGACAAAATTTTCTATAGGAATAAAATTTTGATAAAATTTTCTATAGAAATAAAATTTTGAAAACATTTTCTATAGAAATAAAATTTTGGTAGATTGTTTTTGGCTCGAGTTGCAACCATGATTATGAACCGATATGGACTAACTTTTGTGTGATTGGGGATCGGCTATATATAACTATAGGCCGATATGGACCAATTTTGGCATGGTTATTAGCAGCCATATACCAACACCACTTTCCAGATTTCAACCGGATCGGATGAATTTTGCTCCTCCGAGAGGCTCCGGAGGACAAATCTGTGGATCGGTTTATATTGGGGCTATATATAATCATTGGCCGATATGGACCAATTCTTGCATGGTTGTTAGAGACCATATACTAAAACCACGTACCAAATTTCAACAGGATCGGATGAATTTAGCTCCTCTAAGAGGCTCCGGAGGTCAAAACTGAGGATCGGTTTATATGGGGGGCTATATACAATTATGGACCGATATGGGCCAATTTGTGCATGGTTGCTATGTACCATGTACCAAATTTCAGCCGGATCGGATGAAATTTGCTTCTCTTAGAGGCTCCGAAAGCCAAATCGGGGAATCGGTTTATATGGGGGCTATATATAATTATGGATCGATGCGGACCAATTTTTGCATGGTTGTTAGAGACCATATACTAACGCTATGTACCAAATTTCAGCCGGATCGGATGAAATTTGCTTCTTTTAGAGGGTCTGGAAGCCAAATTTTGGGGTCCGTTTATATGGGGGCTATACGTAAAAGTGGACCGATATGGCCCATTTGCAATACCATCATACCTACATCAATAACAACTACTTGTGTCGAGTTTGAAGTCGATAGCTTGTTTCGTTCGGAAGTTAGCGTGATTTCAATAGACGGGCGGACGGACATGCTTAGATCGACTCAGAGTTTCACCACGACCCAGAATATATATACTTTCTGGGGTCTTAGAGCAATATTTCGATGTGTTACATGTGTTATCCTATGGTGGAGGGTATAAAAAAATAATTTTCGCTGTACATGTATTCAATTAATTTCGTTTCAGTTTCAATTTCGTTTAAATGTTTCACTTTAAAATTTTGTTAGTTTGAAGAATCTGGGCGATAATGTTCCATGTAGCAGATAGTGGCGTTGAGTTTTATTGCACATGTCGGCATTTATGTTCAAAAATTCCAAATATAGGTTATCAAATTTCCGAATAAGAGATTACATAAAAAACAAAGCACAATGCACTGTATGTTAATGACTTCAGTTGATCAAGTAATCAGTTTTCATTTGCATCCACTTATGAAGAGATTATTTGTGAATCACAATTTATGCCATCAGCCTTTATGGAACCTGTTGGTTTACTTTGTCCATTCATATAACATATAGTAGGGATCGGCTGCTTATAAAGACCTTATAAATTATTATGGCATCAATGTGAACGAAATATCATAAATCAAAATATTAATTTGAGGCATAACAACAATATCTTCACACTTCAGTTTGTGGCTAACAATGAAAATATTGCAATATGTACACTGAAAAAAAAAATATTGTCGTGAGGCCAAAGATTTCATGTCCTTAAAATACCAATGCAAATTTTGCTTAGCTTAGAAGACGCATATAAAGTTTTTTTCCTTGTCCAAAAGTCGATGAACTTTTCAATGAAGTCGTATTGTCCTTATAATTAAGTGATTTGAAACAAAAATGGTTATCATAACATGAAAGAAAAAATTTTCTGGCTAAGGTCAACTTGACTTTAATAATTCATAAAAATTCTTTAAAATTAATGAAGTTGTCTTTAAATTTGTTGTCCTTTTGCATCTTGACTACAAAGCAAAAAAGCGTTCAAAAATATGACATGTTTTTAAAGACGTTTTTTACTTGAAACATAACATAATTTCTTCTGGAAGTGGAATAAAGTTGTCGTTAACTCATTTTAGAGGACTTTGATAACATATGAAGAAAAAAGCTGAAACAAGTATATAAGGGCATAAGTTCGGCCAGGCCGAATCTTATGTACCCTCCACCATGGATTGCGTAGAAACTTCTATGAAAGACTGTAATCCACAATCGAATTGCATGGGCTGCGGTAACACTTGCCGATGGAAAGGTATCTTAAACCTTCTCAACACCGTCTTTAAATTGTAAGTTAGTCCATACGTGGTATATATTGGACACAAAAGTAAGTAAGTCTGCAGATAATTACAAACCGGTAATTAGAGACAGAATTGAAAAATGGGAGGTGGCTTTGTATGGGGACTATATACAATTATGAACCGATATGGACCAATTTTTGTGTGATCGATTTATCTGAGGGCTATATATAACTATAGATCGATCTGGACCTAGTTTGCATGGTTGTTAGCGGTCATATACTAGTACAATGTACCACATTTCAACTGAATCGGATGAAATTTCCCGCTCCAAGAGGCTCCAAAAACAAATCAGGGGACCGGTTTACATGGGGGCTATATATAATTATGGACCGATATGTAACAATTTTGGCATGGTTGTTAAAGCCCATATGCTAATACCACGTATCAAATTTCAAGCGAATCGGATCAATTTTGCTCATCCACGAGGCTCCGGAAGTCAAATCTGGGGATCGGTTTATATGGGGGCTATATATAATTATGGACCGATGTGGACCAATTTTTGCATGGTTGTTAGATACCATGTACCGAATTTCAGCCGGATAGTATGAAGTTTGCTTCTCTCCGCAAGCTAAATATGGGGATCGGTTTACATGGGGACTATATATGATTATGGACCGATATGTACCAATTTTGGCATGGTTGTTGGAGACCATCTACTAACACCACGTACCAAATTTCAACCGGATCGGTTGGATTTTGTTTCTCCAAAAGTCTCCGGAGGTCAAATCTGGGGACCATTTCATATGGGGGCTATACATAATTACGGACCGATACGGACCAATTTTTGTATGGTTATTAGATACTATATACTTACACTACATACCAAATTTCAACTGTATCGGATGAAATTTACCCCTCCAAGAGGCTCCGGAGGTCAATTCTGGGGATCGGTTTATATGGGGGCTATATATAATTATGGTCCGATGTGGACCAATTTTTGTGTGGTAATTAGAGACTATATTCTAACACTACATACCAAATTTCAACCGGATCGGATGAAATTTACTCCTCCAAGAGGCTCCGGAGGTCAAATCTGGGTATCGGTTTATATGGGGGCTATATATAATTATGGTCCGATGTGGACCACTTTTTTGCTTGGTTATTAGAGACCATATACCAACACCATGTACCAAATTTCAGCCGGATCGGATGAAATTTGCTTCTCTTAGAGGATCCGCAAAGCAAATCTGGGGATCGCTTTATATGGGGGCTATATATAATTATAGACTGATATGGACCAATTTTTGCATGGTTCCTAGAGACCATTTGCTTACACCATGTACCAAGTTTCAGCCAGAGCGGATGAAATATGCTACTCTTGGAGGCTCCGCAAACCAAATCTGGGGTCGGTTTATATGTGGGCTATACGTGGTCCGATATGGCCCATTTGTATACCATCTGACCTACATCAATAACAACTACTTGTGTCAAGTTTCAAATCGATAGCTTATTTTGTTCAGAAGTTAGCGTGAGTTCAACAGACGGACGGACGTGACTCAGAATATATATACCTTATGGGGTCCTACAGCAATATTTCTATGAGCTACAAACGGAATGACAAAGTTAATATGTACAATGTTAGTTCCAGAAGAAAAAAGTCGTAGCCTATATTTGAAGTATTTTCATTTTAAATCTAAAGATTCAATAATTCTGTTAATTTAAGGACGATTTCATTAAACCAAAAATGTAATTCTTTACTTTAGGGAAAATGTGACTTAGTTCAAAGACATACGGCTTTATCGAAAGGACGCAAATTTATAAAATTTGTGACCTAAATTTAATAAAAAAAAATGTTGAAGCAAAGTCTATAAACTTTATTTTAATTCAAATTTCATTATTTTAAAGAAATTAGTACTTAATATTTTGTAAATTGCGCATCCTAAAATTTAGGTTACGTAATATTTTATATCACGCAAATATTTTGTTTAGTGTAGAACTTGGCCGAAACGGTTGTTCTGGCCGAACCCAAAAATTGTTTTATATTGTAATTTATATTGTAATTAATTTTTAATTTTACACACTTTTTAGTATAAACAAGTAAGGAAAGTTTAAAGTCGCACGGGGCAGACTACACTCAAAAAAGGTTTACTTGGAACCAAAGATTTTAACCTTCCCTTATGGATTTTGGTATTGATTCCGAGCCAAAGATGCGGCTTCTTTAAAATAAATTTTTTAGCGACCCATCTTGCGTTAAATCTAGGACCAATAAAATTAAAATTAGGATACAGATCTCATTTATCAAATTTTCATTCTCTTTTCGCGGGTTATTAATAAAGGTACTTACGTACAAACAAATGTCAGTTTAAAAATCCAAATTATAAATGATACTTTAAAGCAAAAAAATGTTTTCTTAATTCCAAAAAACTTTAAACCAAAGGCGCTAAATCTGCAAAATAAGTCTTAGCCTATATTTGAAGCGTTTTTGTCTTAAATCTAAAGTTTCAATATTTCAGTTACTTTAAGGACAATTTCTTTAAATCAACAATGTGTTTCTTTACTTTAAGGAAAATTAGCCTTAGTTCAAAGACATGCGAATTTAATGAAAAAATATGGGACCTTTCTCTAAATCTGAGACAATTTTGACCAAATTTGGCAAAAATTGCAAAAAATTTAACTGTACTCCCTGTGCAAAATTTCAAAAATTTTTGGAATGAAACTTCATGGCCTTCATGGTCATATGCATCTAAATCGGTCGAAAGATATATATGGGAGTTATATCCAAATCTGAGCCGATTTCAACCAAATTCGGCATGCGTATTTAGAATGATAATTTTAGTCCCTGTACAAAATTTAAATCGGAATAAAAGTATGGTCTCTGTGAGTGTAAATTGGGCGAAAGTTATATCTAAATATGAACCGATTTAAATCAAACTTGGCATGTATATTTAGAATGTTAAATCCACTCCCTGTACAAAATTTTACATAAATCGGAGTAAAAGTATGTCCTCTGTGGTTATATATATGTAAGTCGGGCTAAAGCTATATCAAAATCTGGACCGATTTCAATTAAACTTGGCATACACAGTTAGAATTGCCATTCTACTCTCTGGTGTACAAAAATATGGATGCAGAATTAAGTCGTTTTTTTAAATTCTGTTTCGTTTCTGGCGGGAGCCACCGTGGTGCAATAGTTAGCATGCCCGCCTTGCATACACAAGGTCGTGGGTTCGAGTCCTGCTTCGACCGAACACCAAAAAGTTTTTCAGCGGTGGATTATCCCTCCTCAGTAATGCTGGCGGCATTTCTGAGGTTTTAAAGCTTCTCTAAGTGGTTTCACTGCAATGTGGAACGCCGTTCGGACTCGGCTATAAAAAGGAGGTCCCTTGTCATTGAGCTTAACATGGAATCGGGCAGCACTCAGTGATAAGAGAGAAATTCACCAATGTGGTGTCACAATGGACTGAATAGTCTAAGTGAGCCTGATACATCGGCCTGCCACCTTACCGAACCTAACCTTCGTTTCTGGCAGGCTGTAAGGAGGAATATTACTAAGCGTAGGCATCTCTTGCAGTGACACGAAAGTCGTGAGTCATGACAATTTCGGTAGTGTGCGTGAGTAAAATTTTTCTTTTCGTTAGTGTGCGTTAGCGTGAGTCCTACAAAACAATATCGTGCGTGAGTAAAATATTACTCACGTTCACACCTCTACTCAATATACTACCATAAAATAATTTTTATTATGGTTCTAGATATATTCACGGAGAATGCAGCAGATACATCATCCGGTGATGAAGAGACTAACGATGTGGACGTGTATCCAAACTCTGTTAATGAATGTGTAGGGATAAGACTCCTAATTTTGTACTTTAAAATTGTACTTTTTTGTACTTTGAAATTGTTATGAACTAAAATGAAGAAATTCATTCAATAAATTCATATATTTCATATTATTGCTCTTACGAAATAAGTCGCTAATATATTGGGTGTATATTTCATTTTGAGTTTTAGGGATTTATTTCAATTTTTTGAGGTGTAATTTCATAAAATATTTTTGGGATTTATTTCATAATGAAATGAGTCATAAAATTCTATAAAATTGCTCCTGAATGCTTATTTCGTGATAATTTAATTTTATTTTTATTTATTCATATACTTATCCAAATAAAGCCTCGGCATTGGATAATAACATAGAAGTAATGTTCATAAATTTCAGCCATATAAAATCGCATAACAATTTTGTTACAAAATTCTCATTTTATGGTAAATAAAACGTAATACATAAATTTAGGAATGATACTTACTTTGGGACAATAGATTCCACTGTAATAACCGAATATGATTTGGATCCGATGGTGCACTGCAGACTGTAAAAATAAAAGAGAACAGGATAGTAACTCATTACAAATAAGAAGAAGAGGACGCCATATAGATTTGGGCTATATGGCGCAGATTAATAACGCGAGGAACATCTAAATCATTTAGATAACTTAGACCAATAGATAGCAGCAGAATCCAAAGGAAAATTTATAAAAAATATAATTGTGAATAGGTAAAATTTTTAATACATAATGCGATTAATTAGCAATAAAAGAAAAATTATAATGCATTGTATATCAATAAAATCATGTAAGTACACCCTCAAAAAAAAAAAAAAAAAAAAAAAAACAAGTACATACGGCCGCAAGTTCGGCCAGGCCGAATCTTATGTACCCACCACCATGGATTGCGTAGAAACTTCTACGAAAGACTGTGATTTAGTCCATACATGGTATATATTAGACAAAAAAGTTATGTATAGTTAAGTCTACAAATAATAACGAATCGATATGGACTTTTTGTACGTAGAGAGCAAGAATTTAAATATGGGGGTCGCTTATATGGGGCCTATATACAATTATGAACTTGATATGGACCAATTTTTGTGTGATTGGGGATCGATTTATCTGAGTGCCATATATAACTATAGACCGATATGGACCTAGTTAGGCATGGTTGTTAACGACCATATACTAGCACAATGTACCAAATTTCAACTCACTCGGATGAAATTTGCTCCTCCAAGAGGTTCCAAAACCAAATCTCGGGATCGGTTTATATGGGGCTATGTACAATTATGGACTGATATGGACCACTTTTGGCATGGTTGTTAAATATCATATACTACCAAATTTCAAGCTGATCGGATGAATTTTGCTTCTCCAAAAGGCACCGGAGGTCAAATCTGGGGATCGGTTTATATGGGAGTTATATATAATTATGGACTGATAGGAACCAATTCCTGCATGGTTGTTGGATACCATATACTAACATCACGTACCAAATTTCAACCGAATGGCAAGAATTTTGCTCTTCCAAGGGGCTCTGGAGGTCAAATCTGGGGATCGGTTTATATGGGGCCTATATATAATTATGGACCGATATCGACCAATTTTTGCATGGGAGTTTGAGGCCATATATTAACACCACATACCAAATTTCAACTGAATCAGATGAATTTTGGTCTTCCAATAGGTTCCGGAGGTCAAATCTGGTGATCGGTTTATATGGGGTTATATATAATTATGAACCGATGTGGACCAATTTTTGCATGGTTGTTATAGACCATATACTAACATAACGTACAAAATTTCTGCCGGATCGGATGAAATTTGCTTCTCTTAGCGGCCTCGAAAGCCAAATCGGGGGATCGGTTTATATGGGGGCTATATATAATTATGGACCGATGTGGACCAATTTTTGCATGGTTGTTAGAGACCATATACTGACACCATGTACCAAATTTCAGCCGGATCGGATGAAATTTGCTTCTCTTAGGGGCCTCGCAAGCCAAATCGGGGGATCGGTTTATATGGGGGCTATATATAATTATGGACCGATGTGGACCAATTTTTGCATGGTTGTTAGAGACCATATACTAACACCATGTGCCAAATTTCAGCCGGATCGGATGAAATTTGCTTCTCTTAGAGGCCTCGCAAGCCAAATTTTGGGGTCCGTTTATATGGGGGCTATACGTAAAAGTGGTCCGATATGGCCCATTTGCAATACCATCCGACCTACATCAATAACAACTACTTGTGCCAAGTTTCAAGTCGATAGCTTGTTTCGTTCGGAAGTTAGCGTGATTTCAACAGACGGACGGACGGACGGACGGACATGCTCAGATCGACTCAGAATTTCACCACGACCCAGAATATATATACTTTATGGGGTCTTAGAGCAATATTTCGATGTGTTACAAACGGAATGACAAAGTTAATATACCCCCCATCCTATGGTGGTGGGTATAAAAACTCGCTTCTCTAACATATGTTCCAAACATATTTTACGAGAAGCACATATATTATTGGATATTGCCGGAGGCATTGTGAGTCCAAAAATATTATATGATTATATGATATTATATGATTGGAAGAATTTTCTCCCAAAAAAAAATATTTCTCCCTAAATTTCTGATTCCCTCACATCATTCTGACTTCCACGAGATTTTTTAGTTCTGTAATACAAACAATGTAGAGGTGTGCACGTGACACGAATTTGTCGTGACTCACGAAAATTTTCGTGATTCGTGCGTGAGTCATGCTCATGACAACAGCGTGAGTGTGCGTGAGCGTGATTAACAAACCAAAATGTCGTGCGTGAGCGTGAGTCACGAAAATAATATCTTCGTGAGTGTGCGTTATTACGAATTACACTCACGAAATATTCCTGCTCACCAACATGAAATGCTTAAGAGTTAAATTCAATTACAATTTTAGTGACACCTGGGATGTTAAGAGTTTAATAACACTCTCGATTTTAATAATGCTCATGTTTTCAGACACTTCGGTAAGATAAATTAATCATAAAATTATTCGTGAGTCACGACATTTTTCGTGAGTCACGATATTTTTCGTGAGTCACGGTATTTTTCGTGAGTCACGGCGTTTTCGTGCGTGAGTGTGCGTGAGTACAAATTTCCTTTTCGTGAGTGTGCGTGAGCGTGAATCGTACCAAAAAATATCGTGCGTGAGTATGATTTTTCAGTCGTGAGTGTGCGTGAGCGTGAGTAAACTATTACTTACGTGCTCACCTCTACACTCAAAAAAAAAGTGAACTCTCTATTTCACTAAAGCCAATTTAACTTTATTTTAGTTCATGGAATTATTATGTTTGGAGAAAGTTTGATTTACTCTAATAATTTTTTGCGTACGTTAGTTAAATGAACTAAAAAACTGGAAAAAATTATCCTCAAATTAAGCAAAAAGATTTACTAAATTCGCGCTTCCCACAAAATAGTTCATTATTTCTTTAAATTTGTAAATTTTACCAAAAATGCGTTCATCATGAACTTCGTATGTCACTAAAGACATTCTTGCTTTTTTTTAACTCCAAGTTTTTCCTTCAAACTACAAAATTTTCTTTAACAAGTGAAAAAAATTAATTATGCCTAATAAATTTTCTTGCATATGTCGAAAAATATTTACTTATTTTTGTGATATCGGCGACATGTCAGCGTTTGTAATACTGTTTAGTTAAAATTTTCTAAAAATATTCAAAATTTTCTAAAATTAACCTAAAATTTTCTTCCTGGTGGGTTCACTGTTTTTTCAGTGTACTATAGACCGACATGGACCAATTTTTGCATGGCTCTTAGCGGCCATATACTAGCGCAATGTACCAAATTTCAACCGAATGGGATGAATTTTGCTCCTTAAAGAGGTTCCGGAGGTCAAATCTGGAGATCGGTTTCTATGGTGGCTATATATAATTATGGACCGATATGGCAATTTTTGCATGGTTGTTAGATACCGTATGCCAACACCACGTACCATATTTCAACCGAATGGGATGAAGTTTGCTCCTCCAAGAGGTTCCGGAGGTCAAATCTGAGGATCGGTTTATATGGGTGCTATATATAATTATGGACCAGTTTTTGCATGGCTGTTAGAGATCATATACTAACACCACGTACCAAATTTCAACCGGATCGGATGAATTTTCCTCCTCCAAGAGACTTCGGAGGTAAAATCTGGGGATCGGTTTATATGGTGGCTATATGTAATTATGGGCCGATATCTACCAATTTTTGCATGGTTGTTAGAGATCATATACTAACACCACGTACCAAATTTCAACCGGATCGGATGAAATTTTCATCTCTAAGAGGCTTCGCAAGCCAAATCTGGGGGTCGGTTTATATGGGGACTATAAGTAAAAGTAGTCCGATATGACCCATTTGCAATAACATCTGACCTACATCAATAACAACTACTTATGCCAAGTTTCAAGTCGATAGCTTGTTTCGTTCGGATGTTAGCGTGATTTCAACGGATTTGACAAAAACTATAAAATTTTTTGTGTTATGTGGCTATTAGTAAAATATTTTAGTTAAAATTTAAGCCGATAGCCTTCGTAGCTAGTGTATATTATAGTTTTTAGAATTGTAATAAATAAATAAATTTTAGTTAAATTTTCTGAAATAAACCCACATTTGATTTCATTGTGGGGTCAATTTTTTGTGGATGTATGGTGCAGAGTTTTTCAAAATACATACCTCTTGATATCGAATTCAATTTCAGACAACGCAAACCATCAGTGAAATCTTGAGATATTATCGAATTCATTGGTTTCAAAAAATAACGACTCAGCAGTGGTGGCTGATTTTCTCCACGCAATTGTTTGACGTGCTGCAACAGCTCCGGTGTACTAAGACCTTTGGGTACATCCAATCCATCGTCCTGTGTATCATTATTATTGATTTTAGGGGCCGAATTGAATGATCCCATTCTGTGAAAAAAAAACAACAATGAGAAAAAATTTTAATTTTAGAAATTTTAATAGTACAAAGAATTAAACAAAAAATGTCAAAATTCTCAAACATAGGCTAGCAAATATAACAAACATATTCTCAGGCATCAGTTCATCCTTTATTCATTTACTGTTTTCAACAAAAAACAACTAGCATTTGATAAACATTAACAAAAACAAAGCAATTTGGCCATACAAAAAAAAAAAAAAAACAACCACAAAAACTCAACGATGATCTATATTCTAGCAATTTTGAAGGGTAATACTCACAGAGGTGGTGATTTAAAGAAAAGCTTTTTTATGTACAGGGTTATCAAAAACAAAGTGTGACTGTGACGTACTGACACTAAGCCTGCCGTAGATGACATTTCACTGAAAGTACACACACAATTATTCGAAACGATTTTATTCATTAATTGTTGGCGATGAATCGTCGATGGATCGATCAATGCAAATGCGAGTGTTTAATCAACAATGTATTATCAATAGGGCTGTCATTCGCGATTAATCCCGTCCCGGAATCCCGGAATTTATCCCGAATCTAGGGATTTTTTATTTTGAATCCCAGGATTTTTCGGGATTCCGAACCAATAATCTAAATTTGTTAAATTTGCACCTTTTTAGGATTTGTGTTTTCATTCAGTTTAAACGACCCTTAGACCAGAGTCTATAATTTTTTGGTGCTGTAGATAGCTTTTACACAGAATATTTAAAGAATCCCGAAAAACCCCGGATTCCAGGATTCAATATTTTGAAATCCCGAATCAAGGGATTTATAAAAATCGATCTCGAATGACAGCCATGATTGCCACTAGAGACAAAAATAATCTACCAAAATTTGTAGAAAATTTTACCAAAAAACTAGCAATCAAAAAAAAAAAAAAATTTAACATTTTCTATAGAAAATTTTGCTAAAATTTTATTTCTATAGTAAATTTTGTCAAAATTTTTATTTTTATAGTAAATTTTATCATCATTTTATTTCTATAGAAAATTTTGTCAAAGTTTTATTTCTATAGAAAATTTTGTCACAATTTTATTTCTATAGAAAATTTTATCAAAATTTTATTTTTATAGTAAATTTTGTCAAAAAAATATTTTTATAATAAATTTTATCAACATTTTATTTCTATAGAAAATTTTGTCAAAATTTTATTTCTATAGAAACTTTTGTCAAAATTTTTTTTTTTGTATAGAAAATTTTGTAACAATTTTATTTCTATAGAAAATTTTGTCACAATTTTATTTCTATAGAAAATTTTGTCACAATTTTATTTCTATAGACAATTTTGACAAAATTTTATTCCTATTGTAAATTTTGTCAAAATTTTGCTTCTATAGTAAATTTGGAAAATTTTATTTCTATAATAAATTTTGTCAAAATTTTCCTTCTATATTAAATTTTGTCAAAATTTTATTTCTATAGAAAATTTTGTCACAATTTTATTTTTATAGACAATTTTGACAACATTTTATTCCTATTGTAAATTTTGTCAAAATTTTTCTTCTATAGTAAATTTTGTAAAATTTTATTTGTATAGTAAATTTTGTCAAAATTTTACTTCTATAGAAAATTTTGTCAAAATTATATTTCTATAGACAAGTTTGACAAAATTTAATTCTATAGTAAATTTTTTCAAAATTTTATTTATATAGAAAATTTTGCCAACATTTTATTTCTATAGAAAATTTTGTCAAAATCTTATTTCTATAGAAAATTTTGTCACAATTTCATTTCTATAGAAAATTGCGCCAAAACTGTATTTCTATAGACAATTTTGTCACAATTTTATTTCTAAAGAACATTATTTCACAATTTTATTTCTATAGAAAATTGTGTGAAAAATTGTATTTCTATAGAAAATTTTGTCAAAATTTTATTCCTATTGTAGATTTTGTCAAAATTTTACTTCTATAGAAAATTTTGTCACAATTTCATTTCTATAGAAAATTGCGCCAAAACTGTATTTCTATAGACAATTTTGTCAAAATTTTATTGCTATAGAAAATTTTGTCACAATTTTATTTCTATAGAAAATTATTTATTTCTATATAAAATTGTATTTCTACAGAAAATTTTGTCAGCATTTTATTTCTATATAAAATTTGTGAAGTACCTCTTTGTTGGAGAGGAATATATTGCAAAATCTACCAAACCATCAAGAATTCTACTAATCTACCAAGCAGTAAAAAATCTACCATTTGTGGTCGAATTCTACCAACTGTGGCAACCGTGATAACAGCCCTAATTATCAATGTAACCGCTCGCTCAATTAGTATCAAATTCGTCGCGAATAATAAAGATTTTGTTATTGATTAATTGTCGATATGGTCATTGTTTCGTTGAAATTATTTTCAAGTCGCTTAGTTGACGGTTATAATCTAATTTGCAAGCCATAGAAAAAAATTGAAACCCGAACTAAACTTTTGGTGTTAAATCATATTTTAGACAGTTAACGAAAAACGAAAATAATTTAATTTCCTCTTTTAGAGCAAATAATTTTCATAGTGTTAATAAAGTTCTTTTTCTATGGTTAAATAAAATTCGTTGAAGATAAATTTGGTGATGGTGTTTAAAACAGTCGTTTGGATCTCCAATTAATTGCAAATGCGCTGACAAAAATATTGTCCTAATATGAAATATTTTGTAAACTAAATTTTAGGATACACAATTTACACAACATTAAGGACCAATTTCTTTATAGTGCCTAGATTTAATACTAGATAGCTCCCTAAAAAATGTCTTTATTTATTTTTTTTTTAGTGTCGGCTTGTCATACGCTGAGAACAAAAATGTTGTCTTTACACTAATTATTTAGATATCGGCAAAGAACCGAGCCAAAGAAGTGGATAAAAAAGGGAATTCTAAAGTCGGGAGGGCCGACCAGATTATACCCTTCATCACTTTGCAGACCAAAATTTTTGATACCATCTCAAATCCTTCAAATTTGTTGGGAGCTATATAAAGGGCCAGCAAAAAAATCGTTGCCAAAAAGTAGTGAACATTTTCTGTTTGGATCCAGAAGTGGTGCAAAATTGGCGCAGAAGCGATGAATTTAATATGGGCTTGTCATAGGACGGATGCCCACCATTTCAACAGCCGTTGCACTGAATTTGCATCACTTCTTAAGGTGTGATTCGAATTCAGTGTTTTGGATGTGAATTAAAAAATTTTGTAAAATTTTTCTAAATAAATAATTTTTATAATTTTTAATGCATTCTAACGCTTGTCTGAAACGTTTGTGGACAAACTTCATAGTTTGCCAAACATTTTTATGTATTTTTATGACTTGTATATCTTGAATTGTTATGAATTTGAATTGTATAATAATGAATTTGATTATATTGTAATTATCGAGTTTTATGAATTTCTCTATTTTGAATTGCTATTACTAAAAAGTCGCTGAATTGATATCGATAACGTCTATTGTGAATATTAGCTTTATAAAATTTAGTACAATAAGCTATCCATTCCTTAAGATCCTTACTTTCTTTCACTTCTGCATCAACTACACAACGGTGAGCATCATACTTCTTCTCTATCACTTTCCCTACAATTAATTATCTAATAAATAAAATTTTAATTTTGTACATTCAAAACTGAAACCTCCACTTTGTTATTTCTACTCATTTTCCGGTTGGGTTTCACGTCATCAACATTTTGTTTATTATTTCTCATTACTTGGAGAAATAATAAAACAAAATATACATGCAACCTTATACAGTCCACTCATCTCATACAGGGGATCCCATCTATCACATTGGTTCTCAACTGTCATTTTGCAATGACCTCAAATATTTTCAAAAATTCACAATTTTGCTAGAATTTTCGACAAAATTTTAATAATTTGTACCATTTGATTAATTCTTATTCTGGTTTTAAACCATTTGAAAAATAGAGTTAAAATTTTCCATTAAAAATATGAAAAAAACGATTTTAAAACAAGTAAGGAAAGTCTAAAGTCGGGCGGGGCCGACTATATTATACCCTGCACCACTTTGTAGATCTAAATTTTCGATACCATATCACATCCGTCAAATATGTTGGGGGCTATATATAAAGGATTGTCCCAAATACATACATTTAAATAGCACTCGATCTGAACAGAATTTGATAGACTTCTACAAAATCTATAGACTCAAAATTTAAGTCGGCTAATGCACTAGGGTGGAACACAATTTTAGTAAAAAAATATGGGAAACGTTTAAATCTGAAGCAATTTTAAGGAAACTTCGAAAAAGTTTATTTATGATTTATCGCTCGATATACATGTATTAGAAGTTTAGGAAAATTAGAGGCATTTTTACAACTTTTCGACTAAGCAGTGGCGATTTTACAAGGAAAATGTTGGTATTTTGACCATTTTTGTCGAAATCAGAAAAATATATATATGGGAGCTATATCTAAATCTGAACCGATTTCAACCAAATTTGACACGCATAGCAACAATGCTAATTCTACTCCCTGTGCAAAATTTCAACTAAATCGGAGCAAAAAATTGGCCTCTGTGGTCATATGAGTGTAAATCGGGCGAAAGCTATATATGGGAGCTATATCTAAATCTGAACCGATTTCAACCAAATTTGGCACGCATAGCTACAATACCAATTCTACTCCCTGTGCAAAATTTCAACCAAATTGGGGTGAAACTCTGGCTTCTGGGACCGTATTAGTCCATATCGGGCGAAAGATATATATGGGAGCTATATCTAAATCTGAACCGATTTCAATAAAATTTGGCAAATTTGACTATAGTACTAATTGTTCCTCTTGTGCAAAATTTTAAAAAAATTAGGGTAAAACTCTGGCTTCTGGGGCCATATAAGTCCATATCGGGCGAAATATATATATGGGAGCTATATCTAAATCTGAACCGATTTCAACCAAATTTGGCATGCATAGCAACAATGCTAATTGTACTCCCTGTGCAAAATTTCAACTAAATCGGAGCAAAAAATTGGCCTCTGTGGTCATATGAGTGTAAATCGGGCGAAAGCTATATATGGGAGCTATATCTAAATCTGAACCGATTTCAGCCAAATTTGGCACACATAGCTACAATACCAATTCTACTCCCTGTGCAAAATTTCAACCAAATTGGGGTAAAACTCTGGCTTCTGGGACCGTATGAGTCCATATCGGGCGAAAGATATATATGGGAGCTATATCTAAATCTGAACCGATTTCAATAAAATTTGGCACACTTGACTATAGTACTAATTGTTCCTCTTATGCAAAATTTTAAGAAAATTAGGGTAAAACTCTGGCTTCTGGGGCCATATAAGTCCATATCGGGCGAAATATATATATGGGAGCTATATCTAAATCTGAACCGATTTCTTCCAAAATCAATAGGGATCTATTCTGAGCCAAAACACATACTTGTGCCAAATTTGAAGTCGATTGGACTAAAACTGCGACCTAGACTTTGATTACAAAAATGTGTTCACGGACAGACGGACATGGCTATATCGACTCTGGAGCCCACCCTAAGCATTTTTGCCAAAGACACCATGTGTCTATCTCGTCTCCTTCTGGGTGTTGCAAACATATGCACTAACTTATAATACCCTGTTCCACAGTGTGAAGCAGGGTATAACAAGTATATACGGCCGTAAGTTCGGCCAGGCCGAAGCTTATATACCCTCCACCATGGATTGCGTAGAAACTTCTACTGAAGACTGTCATCCACAATCGAATTACTTGGGTTGCGGTAACACTTGCCGATGGCAAGGTATCTTAAAACTTCCTAATACCGTAATATATACCACATAGTCTATACGTGGTATATGTTAAACTAAAAAAGGCCTATTAAATACGTTTATATGTTAATTAAGTTTGACAAAATTTTCTATAGAAATATAATTTTGACAAAAGTTTCTATAGAAATAAAATTTTGACAAAAGTTTCTATAGAAATAAAATTTTGAAAAAAATTTCTATAGAAATAACATTTCGACAAAATTTTCTATAGAACTAAAATTTTGTCAAAATTTTCTACAGAAATAAAATTTTGACAAAATTTTCTATAGAAATAAAATGTTGACAACATTCTCTATAGAAGTAAAATTTGGACAAAATTTTCTATAGAAATAAAATTTGACAATAATTTTATATAGGGATAAAATTGACCAAATTTTCTATAGAAATAAAATTTTGACAAAATTTTCTATAGAAATACAATTTTGGTAGATTATTTTTGGCTCGAGTGGCAACCATGATTATGAACCGATATGGACCAATTTTTGTGTGATTGGGGATTGGCTATATATAACTATAGATCGAAATGGACCAATTTTGCATGGTTATTAGTGGTCCGAAATGGACCAATTTTTGCATGGTTGTTAGAGACCATATACTAACACCACGTACCAAATTTCAACCGGATAGGATGAATTTTGCTCTTCTAAGAGGCTCCGGAGGTCAAATCTGGGGATAGGTTTATATGGGGGCTATATATAATTATGGACCGATAGGGACCAATTTTTGCATGGTTGTTAGAGACCATATACTAACATCACGTACCAAATTTCAGCCAGATCGGATGAAATATGCTACTCTTATAGGCTCCGCAAGCAAAATCTGGGGGTCCGTTTATATGTAGGCTATACGTAAAAGTGGACCGATATGGCCCATTTGCAATACCATCCGACCTACATCAATAACAACTATTTGTGCCAAGTTTTAAGTCGATAGCTTGTTTCGTTCGGAAGTTAGCGTGATTTCAACAGACGGACATGCTTAGATCGACTCAGAATTTCACCGCGACCCAGAATACATATGGGGTCTTAGAGCAATATTTCGATGTGTTACAAACGGAGTGACAAAGTTAATATACCATTAAATTAATATTACATTAAAAGAAATTCCTGTGAGAGTCACAAAACATTCGATTATACGAAATTAGAAGAATGTCGGTTGCTAAATACGTAATTTATGACCGGATTGGTTAAAATATATATGGCAGCTATAACTAAATCTGAACAGATTTTTTTCTAAAATCAATAGGGATCGTCTGGGAGCCGAAAAAAATATCCTATGCCAAATTTGAGGACGATCGGACTTAAACTGCGAGCTGGACTTTGCACACAAAAATACATCACGGATAGACAGACAGACGGACATAGCTAAATCGACTCAGAATTTAATTCTAAGGCGATCGGTATACTAAACGATGGGTCTCTGACTTTGCCTTGTCGGCGTTACATACAATGCACAGACTTATTATACCCTATACCACAGTAGTGGTGAAGAATATAAAAATCTAAACTATAACAGATAAAAAAAACTAAAAAAACTTTAAACCAAGCATACAAAACCCTCAAAATAAGTCTCAGCTTATATTTGAAGCGTTTTTATCTTAAATCGAATGATTCAATATTTCAGTGAATTTAAGGACGATTTCTTTAAATCAAAAATGTTTTTCTTTACTTTAAGGATTTTTTTTGCCTTACTTCAAAGACACACAACTTCAACGGAGGGACATGAAATTCCAAAATTTTGTGTCCTACGTTTATTAAAAAAAAAATTTGAAGTAAATATTATAAACTTTCGCTTAATTAAAATTTTATTATTTTAAAGAAATTTGTTCATCCTAAAATTGTGGTTTCATATTAGGCCAATTAGTTTTTCCAGTATAGAATCGAATTAGCCACACTCAAAAAAAAGTTTTTTGAGTGTGGCAGGAAGATTTTGACCTTCCTTTAAGGATTTTGGTAACGATTCCGAGCCAAAGATGCGGGTTCATTAAAATAATAAAATTTGTTTGCGACCTATCTGGCTTTAAGTCTAGGATCTATAAAATTAAAATTAGGATACAAATCTACTTCATCGAATGTTCATTCTATTTTTCCGGTACATTAATAAAGTTATTCACGTACAAACAAATGCCAGTTTAAAAATCCAAATTATGATGGATACTTCGAAGTAAAAAATATTTCCCTAATTCCAAAAAAAACTTTAAACCAAAGATGCTAAATCCTCAAAATAAGCCTTAGCCTATATTTGAAGCGTTTTTATCTTAAATCTAAAGATTTAATATTTGAGTTAATTTAAGGACGATTTTTTAAATCAAAAATGTGTTTCTTTACTTTAGGGAAAATTTGCCTTAGTTTAAAGACATGCAACTTTAACGGAGGGTTGCGAATTTGCAAAATATGTGTCCTACATTTATTAAAAAAAATTTTTTTAAGTAAAGATTATAAACTTTCGCTTATTTAATAAAATTTATTACTTTAAAGAAATTTGTCCATCCTAAAATTTTGGTTTCATATTAAGTCAATTAGTTTTTCCAGAATAGAATGGAATTAGCCATATATATGAAGAATTACCTTGTCAGCATTACTCGTTGCAAATATCCTTTCCGATCATTTTTACACGGAGGCTTTGCCTTCCGTGGAAATTCAAATGTGGGTTCCATCCTTCGGAATGCAGGCAATAGGAACAAGATTCTAAAGATTTCAATAAGGCGCGAAAAATCTCGATTTCTTTTACGATTCACTTTTACTTTTTACGCCGTGTAAATAATGAATGAACAATCACAAAAATAAATTTACAATGTGTTAATGGGCTGTTTGCGGCGAAGCAGCAAAATACCACTTCTGCTTTTTGTTTTGCTTTAAGCGAACAGATGCGACTAAGTGAACCGTTCTTGGATGTGGTTTGGGTAGAACTGAATTTGTTCAAGCGATCAAAATATTAGAACGGGAACTGACAGAGTACAGACTTGGTTTGGTTTGGAGTTTCGTCTTTTGTTCATGTTTCGTTTCAGTATCGGATGCTGTCTTATGTTGATTGAATACCCTACATGGCGGCTTAGTACTGTGTACCATAACTCACATCGTTTGTAACTAAGATGTACATTTTTTACATTTTAATGCATTTTGACAACAAAGCAAAAAAGCATTGAAAACTAGGATATGTTTTCAATAATTTATTTCAAGGACGAAACATACCAGACGAAACTACTTGAAGTCGAGACGGAATTTGGAAATTTAAGTTGTCGTTGAGATATTTTTAAAGGTCTCTGATATCCCTATCCCGACTTTTATATCCCTAATGAAAACATTTCAATTAGGCCAAAGATTTCATTTTTAAAGGTCTCTGATAGCACAGAAAAAGAATGAAAAAAGCTGACAAAAAAAAAAAAAACTAATAATTTAAACGTTGTGTTTAAACTCAAATTTAAAAGAGGATTATGTCTTAAATGTGTCATTAGTTCAGTTATCTGCCTCTTTGACTCGGAATCAATACCAAAATCATTAGAGTAAAGACAAACTCCTTTTTTCAGTGTAGCGGAACCCTATCGGGCAACGCGAGAAATTTACTTTTTCGAATTTTTGTTTTAAATGTCGATTTTTAGTTTATTTTTATGATCACAAAACATCAACGGCAACTCTATTCAGCAAAAGGTCACTTAGTCGAAAAGTCAATTTTCGACTTTTGTATCCCTAATGAAAACATTTCAATTAACACTGAAAAAAATATTGTCGTGAGGCCAAAGATTTCATGTCTTCAAAATACGATTGCAAATTTTGCTCAGCATAAAAGACGCATTTCTCTAATATAAAGTTTTTTTCTTTGTCCAAAAGTCGATAAACTTTTCAATGATGTCATATTGTCCTTATGATTTGACTGAAAAATGGGTATCATAACATGAAAGAAAAATTTTTTGGGGTAAGGTCAACTTGAGTTTAAAAATTCAGAAAAAAAGAATTGTGTCTTAAAAGTATCCTTACTTGTATTCACCGCTTCTTTGGCTCGGAATCAATACCAACATTTTTAAAGTAAAGACAAAATCTTTGGAACCGGGCCTTCTTTTTTTTTCAGTGAAAATAAATAAGTACCCAGCAAAGTAAAAAAATTTGGAAGTTCTTCTAAAGGCACAACTTTAAAAGCACTTTCAAAAAATGTCCTCGAAAAATGTTCTTTATTTTAACTACTGTTCTATGTAAAATTCATTGGAGATGATCCAAGTTTACACTACTACATTCTTGGAAGCTCCTTTTTACTGGGATACTAAAATTTAACAGGATCAGATTATAATTGTTCCTCCAGAAGGTCCTAGAGGTGAAATCTTGGGGATCGGTTTATATGGGGGCTATATACGAATATGGAAGCCATATAGTGGCATCTTGTACTAAATTTCGAGCGGATCGGATGAAATTTGTTCCTACTAGAGACATAGGACAAATCTGGGGATTTGTTTATATGGAGGTTAACAGGTTGGCTGATAAGTCCCCGGTCTAACAAAGAAAAACACATTTTTTTTGTCAAAATTCGTTTTTATTATTCAACATAGTTCTCTTCAAGAGCGATACAACGATTACAACGACCTTCCAATTTTTGGATACCATTTTGGTAGTACTCCTTCGGTTTTGCCTCAAAATAGGTCTCAGTTTCGGCGATCACCTCTTCATTGCAGCCAAATTTTTTCCCTGCAAGCATCCGTTTGAGGTCTGAGAACAAGTAAAAGTCGCTGGGGGCCAGATCTGGAGAATACGGTGGGTAGGGAAGCAATTCGAAGCCCAATTCATGAATTTTTGCCATCGTTCTCAATGACTTGTGGCACAGTGCGTTGTCTTCGTGGAACAACACTTTTTTCTTCTTCATATGGGGCCGTTTTGCCGCGATTTCGACCTTCAAACGCTCCAATAACGCCATATAATAGTCACTGTTGATGGTTTTTTCCCTTCTCAAGATAATCGATAAAAATTATTCCATGCGCATCCCAAAAAACAGAGGCCATTACTTTGCCAGCGGACTTTTGAGTCTTTCCACGCTTCGAAGACGGTTCACCGGTCGCTGTCCACTCAGCCGACTGTCCACTCAGCCGACTGTTGGACTCAGGAGTGTAGTGATGGAGCCATGTTTCATCCATTGTCACATATCGACGGAAAAACTCGGGTGTATTACGAGTTAACAGCTGCAAACATCGCTCAGAATCATCAAAACGTTCTTGTTTTTGGTCAAATGTGAGCTCGAGCGGCACCCATTTTGCACAGAGCTTCCGCATATCCAAATATTGATCAATAATATGACCAACACGTTCCTTTGATATCTTTAAGGCCTCTGCTATCTCGATCAGCTTCATTTTACGGTCATTCAAAATCATTTTGTGGATTTTTTTGATGTTTTCGTCGGTAACCACCTCTCTTTCGGGCGTCCACTGCGTTCACCGTTCGCCGTGCTCATTCCACCACGCTTGAATTTTGCATACCAATCAATTATTGTTGATTTCCCTGGGGCAGAGTCCGGAAACTCATTATCAAACCAAGTTTTTGCTTCCACCGTATTTTTCCCCTTCAGAAAACAGTATTTTATCAAAACACAAAATTCCTTCTTTTTCCATTTTTTTCACAATAACAAAAGTTGCTTCACAAAAGACGCTCTATCTCACAAACTAATTGACTTACAGACGTCAAATTTTGACACGAATCATTTGAAGGTTGGTACTATATAAAAATAATATGCATTTAATACTAGCGACGCCATCTATGTGTCAGACCGGGGACTGTTATATATAAATATGGATCAGGCATTTGCAATCATGGTTGCCACTCGTGCCAGAAATAATCTGCCAAAATTTGAAGAAAATTTTGCCAAAAATCTATAAAATTAAAAAAAAATATTTTGAGGTTTTAATTGGGGTTAGTATGAACATTTTTTTCTGTTTCTTCCAGTATTTGCAATATTATGTATTATGATCTCTCCTATTTTTGAACATATCCCTTGAATTGTAAAGGGTGATTCTTTTGAGGTTAGGATTTTCATGCATTAGTATTTGACAGATCACGTGGGATTTCAGACATGGTGTCAAAGAGAAAGATGCTCAGTATGCTTTGACTTTTCATCATGAATAGACTTACTAACGAGCCACAACGTCGAATTTTCAGTGAATGGGCCCTAGAAAAGTTGGCAGAAAATTCTGGTTGAATGGCTACGTAAATAAGCAAAATTGCCGCATTTGGAGTGAAGAGCAACCAGAAGCCGTTCAAGAACTGCCCATGCATCCCGAAAAATGCACTGTTTGGTGTGGTTTGTACGCTGGTGGAATCATTGGACCGTATTTTTTCAAAGATGCTGTTGGACGCAACGTTACGGTGAATGGCGATCGCTATCGTTCGATGCTAACAAACTTTTTGTTGCCAAAAATGGAAGAACTGAACTTGGTTGACATGTGGTTTCAACAAGATGGCGCTACATGCCACACAGCTCGCGATTCTATGGCCATTTTGAGGGAAAACTTCGGAGAACAATTCATCTCAAGAAATGGACCGGTAAGTTGGCCACCAAGATCATGCGATTTGACGCCTTTAGACTATTTTTTGTGGGGCTACGTCAAGTCTAAAGTCTACAGAAATAAGCCAGCAACTATTCCAGCTTTGGAAGACAACATTTCCGAAGAAATTCGGGCTATTCCGGCCGAAATGCTCGAAAAAGTTGCCCAAAATTGGACTTTCCGAATGGACCACCTAAGACGCAGCCGCGGTCAACATTTAAATGAAATTATCTTCAAAAAGTAAATGTCATGGACCAATCTAACGTTTCAAATAAAGAACCGATGAGATTTTGCAAATTTTATGCGTTTTTTTTTTAAAAAAAAGTTATCAAGCTCTTAACAAATCACCCTTTAAATGGGTAGAACTTTAAAGATTTTAATGATTTTTAGCTTGCACCAAAAAGGGGAAAAACTATTTACGAAACATTAAAGATTATTCAACCTTAATATTAGATTACGCAACTTACACAATATTAAGGACAAATTTCTTTAAAATAATGCAATTTTAATTAAAAGAATGTTTATAGTCTTTGCTTCACAAATTTTTGTGATTAAATTTAGGACAAACTTCTTGGAAATTTTTTGTTTAAAAAGTAGTATGTCTTTGAAATAAGGCAAGATTTCCTTAAAGTAAAGAAAACCATTTTGGATTTAAAGAAATCGTCCTTAAATTAACTGAACTATCGAATCTTTAGATTTAAGATAAAAACGATTCAAATATAGGCTAATACTTATTTTGAGGATTTAACATCTTTGGTTTAAATTTTTTTTTGGAATTAAAAAACATTTTTTTACTTTGAAGTATCTGTTATAATTTGGATTCATAAGCTGGCATTTGTTTGTACTTGTATAGATTTATTAAACTAGCGCGAAAAGAGAATGAAAATTCGATAAATGAGATCTGTATCCTAATTTTTATTTTATTGATCCTAGATTTAAAGCAGATAGGTCGTTTTGGCTCGGAATATACCAACATCCTTAAGGGAAGGTCAAAATCCAAGTAAACTTTTTTTGAGTGTACTTCTACAAAAAGGGATATCTTACTCATAATGATGACTTTAATAGTATGACCTATTAAGAACATTAAAATTTTTAAAGATATTGAATTTATGGAAAATTTCTCAAAATTTCATTTCTATAAAAAACTTTCTCAAAATAATATTGAAAAAAAAATATATATTGGGAACAAAAAAATAAAATAGCTGGAAAGGACGTGAATTTATTAGTCTAACAAAAATGTCAACAAAAAAAAAAAATCAAAAATAAAACTAATATTTTCTCAAAATTTTATTTCTATAGAAAATTTTGTCAAAATTGTAGTTTTACAGAAAATTATTTAAAAATTGTGTTTTTATAAAAAATTTTATTGGCTTTGGTGTCATAGAGGGTACACTTTGGGGTTGATTTCAACATACGGATTTACGGGTTTCGCTAGGTTGTATCACCGCGATCGAGAATATATCTATGCACTCAAAAAAAAAAACGAAAAAGTTTACTTGAATTCAAAGATTTTGACCTTCCCTTGACCTGGTATTGATTCCGAGCCAAAGATTCGGTTTCTTTAAAATAAAGAAATTTTTAGCCACCTATCTGGCTTTAAATCTAGAACCAATAAAATTAAAATTATGATACAGATCACATTTATCAAATTTTCATTCTCTTTTCGCAGTTTATTAATAAAGGTACTCACGTACAAACAAATGCCAGTTTAAAAATCCAAATTATAACGGATACTTCAAAGTACAAAATGTTTTCTTAATTCCAAAGAAAAAAAAAACAAACAAACTTTAAACCAACGACGCTCAATCTTCAAAATAAGTCTTAGCCTATATTTGAAGCGTTTTTATCTTAAATCTAAAGTTTCAGTATTTCAGTTAATTTAAGGACAATTTCTTTACATCAAAAATATGTTTCTTTACTTTAAGGAAAATTTGCCTTAGTTCAAAGACATGCGACTTTAACAGAGGGACGAAAATTTAAAAAATTTGTGTCCTCAATTCAATGAAAAAAAAAAATTTGAAACAAATATTATAAACTTGATTTTAATTAAAATTTCATTATTTTAAAAAAATTTGTCCTTAATATTTTGTAAATTTCGCATTCTAAAATTTAGGTTGCCTAATCTTTAATATCACGTAAATATTTTTTTCAGTGTACACTGTATAGGGTCTGAGACCAATATTTCGATGTATTACAGATGGAATGACAAAGTTAGGATGGCGTCGAGGATATAACAATTTAGTCATTTATTTGAAATTAAACTTAATTCTCCATGAAGATGTAATTCTCCTCCTGATGCTAGTCTTACTGATGGTACACTCAAAAACAGAGAGAAAATTTTTTGATTAATTTTAGAAAATTTTTGAAACGAAATATTATTAGACGTAAGTATTTTTTTTTCACTTGTTAAAGAAAATTTTGAAGTTTGAAGCAAAAAATTGGAGTTCAAAATTGCAAAAATTTCTTTAGTTCCATACGAATTTCAAGATGGGCGCATTTTTGGTAAAATTTACAAATTCTGAACTATTGTGTGGGTGACACGCATTTCGTTAACCTTTTTGCTTCATTTGTGTAAAAATTTCCCGCCTTTTTTGGGTCATTTTGAGTAACGTACATAAAAAATGATTAAAGTCAAGGCAACTTTCTCAAAGCTTTAGTGCCAAATAGGGTTCACCTGTTTTCGAGTGTAGCGGCAAAATTCAACACCATTGCCAACACAAATTTGAGTATTTTGTTTTGTTTTGTCTCCATTAGCTAGGTCGTGTGCGTTTTGTTTTGTCAAATTTTTAATCTCACGTGCGTTATTGTCAACTTCGCATGTAGCGACGAAAGTTTTTCGTTTTTTTTTTTTTTTGTTTTTTTACTTTTACACATCCGACAAAAAAGTGCAACAACAAAAAATAAATAAATAAATAACAAATGCATAACAATGATGTAGAATATACATATCTACACTGCAAATAAAGAATTTGACATCTTCATTAACGAAACAATGCATTTGGGACCTCTTGTTGATCCCGTAGTGAATGTTATCGTTTTCATAATAAGATTCTGTCATTTCTGAATCATCAATCGAATATTTGATAAGTGTAAAGGCTTTGTTCGGATTTACTTTGAAAATTGATAATATTTATTGTAATTGCATAAGTTAGGGATTTTTCTTGAAGTATTGTTTTGAAAACAATAGATTCTTGAAATACATTTTTGTGTAAAATTCGTTTCCTGCCTTCATTTTGTCCTTTTTCGAATTTCTCTCGATAATTTTCTAAAAACGCTAAATTTTCGAGCAAGTTTATCTTGCTTACGAACCCAGCAAAAAGTTCTGGAAGTTCATCTAAAGGCACAACTTTAAAAGCACTTCCAAAAGTGTCCTTCCAAAGATGCTCTTTATTTCCAATACACAGGAAGTTCGTTCAATCCAATTTTTTATAACTTGCTTTTTTCATATTTTTAATGGGTAATTTTAGTTTTTTTGTTAGTTAGTTAGTAAGAATTAATGAAGTGGAACAAATTATTCAAATTTTGTCGATAAAAATGTTAAATCTATTCTAGAAAAGTTACCAATTTTTGAAAATATTTGAGGTCAAGCGTTTCAGACAAGCTTAGAATGCATCAAAAATTAATAAATAATTATAACACGTATATACGGCCGTAAGTTCGGCCAGGCCGAAGCTTATGTACCCTCCACCATGGATTGCATAGAAACTTCTACTGAAGACTGTCATCCACAATCGAATTACTTGGGTTGCGGTAACACTTGCCGATGGCAAGGTATCTAAAAACTTCCTAACACCGTCTTCTAAATTACAAGGTAGTCCATACGTAGTATATATTAAACTAAAAAAGGCCGATTAAATACGTATATAATTAAGTTTAAAGTTTCTATAGAAATAACATTTTGACAACATTTTCTATAGAAGTAAAATTTGGAAAAAATTTTCAATAGAAATAAAATTTTGACAACATTTTCTATAGAAGTAAAATTTGGAAAAAATTTCCTATAGAAATAAAATTTTGACAAAATTTTCTATAGAAATAAAATTTTTACAAAATTTTCAATAGAAATAAAATTTTGACAAAATTTTCTATAGAAATAAAATTTTGACAAAATTTTCTATAGAAATAAAATTTTGACAAAATTTTCTAGAGAAATAAAATTTAGACAAAATTTTCTATAGAAATAACATTTTGACAATGTTTTCCATAAAACTAAAATTTTGGTAGATCATTATTAGCTCGAGTGGCAACCATGAATATGAACCGATATGGACCAATTTTTGTGTGATTGGGGATCGGCTATATATAACTATAGACCGTTATGGACCAATTTTGGCATGGATATTAGCGGCCTTATACTAACACCACGTTGCAAATTTCAACCGGATCGGATGAATTTTGCTCCTCCAAGAGGCTCCGGAGATCAAATCTGGGGAACGGTTTATATGGGGGCTATATATAATTATGGACCAATATGGACCAATTCTTGCGTGTTTGTTAGAGACCACATTCTAACACCATGTTCCAAATTTCAACCGTATCGGATGAATTTTGCTCCTCCAAGAGGCTCCGGAGGACAAATCTGGGAATCGATTTATATGTGGGCTATATATAATTATGGACCGATATGGACCAATTTTTGCATGGTCATTAGAGAACGCATACCAACACCATGTACCAAATTTCAGCCGGATCGGATGAAATTTTCGTTTCTTAGAGGCTCCGCAAGCCAAATCGGGGGATCGGTTTATATGGGAGCTATATGTAATTATGGACCGACATGGACCAATTTTTGCATGGTTGTTAGAGACCATATACTAACACCATGTACCAAATTGCAGCCGGATCGGATGAAATTTGCTTCTCTTAGAGCGATCGCAAGCCAAATTTGGGGGTCCGTTTCTATGGGGGCTATACGTAAAAGTGGACCGATATGGCCCATTTGCAATACCATCCGACCTACATCAATAACAAATACTTGTGCCAAGTTTCAAGTCGATAGCTTGTTTCGTTCGGAAGTTAGCGTGATTTCAACAGACGGACGGACGGACGGACATGCTCAGATCGACTCAGAATTTCACCACGACCCAGAATATATATATATTCTGGGGTCGTAGAGCAATATTTCGATGTGTTACAAATGGAATGACAAAGTTAATATACCCCCATCCTATGGTGGAGGGTATAAAAATTATCTAGTTGGAAAAATATTCTTTTTTTTTAATTCACATCCAAAACATTGAATTCAAATCACACATTATGAAGTTTTGCGAAATCAGTGCAACGGCTTTGACAAGGCCATGTTAAATTCATCGCTTCTGCACGAATTTTACACCACTTCCTGATCCAAAAAGAACATTTTCACTACCTTCTTGGCGACGCTTTTTTTCTGGAATATTTGTGATATGATCGTAATATGACACCAAGGCATAACATTCCATTTAATTCTCGTGATGTTCATTATTAGTATGAATGAGAAAATAAAGAACACAGTTTCAGATATCAAAAACAGCAATTTTTTTATCAAATCAAATTCTAGTAATTGCAAAACATCTTCAAAAGAAATTCCATGAAATTTTTTTTGTGAAATTTAATTGTCCAAATTGCGTACTTTCTAATACTTGTCCAAAAGGACAGCATCGAAAGTGGAAATAATTGATGGGGGATTCCGGGATGCGCTTTAAAAGAAATGTTTGTGGAACAACTTCTATTTTTTTGCTTGGAATTTATTTTGTTTTTTCGTAACAGGTTGGCTGATAAGTCCCCGGTCTGACACATAGACGGCGTCGCTATTATTAAATGCATATTATTTTTATAAAGTACCAACCTTCAAATGATAAAGTACCAACCTTCAATGATTCGTGTCAAAATTTGACGTCTTTAAGTCAATTAGTTTGTGAGATAGAGCGTCTTTTGTGAAGCAACTTTTGTTATTGTGAAAAAATGAAAAAAAAGGAATTTCGTGTTTTGATAAAATACTGTTTTCTGAAGGGAAAAAATACGGTGGAAGCAAAAACTTGGCTTGATAATGAGTTTCCGGACTCTGCCCCAGGGAAATCAACAATAATTGATTGGTATGCAAAATTCATGCGTAGTGAAATGAGCACGGAGGACAGTGAACGCAGTGGACGTCCGAAAGAGGTGGTTACCGATGAAAACATCAAAAAAATCCACCAAATGAATTTGAATGACCGTAAAATGAAGTTGATCGTAATAGCAGAGGCCTTAAAGATATCAAAGGAACGTGTTGGTCATATCATTCATCAATATTTGGATATGCGGAAGCTCTGTGCAAAATGGGTGCCGCGCGAGCTCACATTTGACCAAAAACAACAACGTGTTTGTGATTCTGAGCGATGTTTGCAGCTGTTAACTCGTAATACACCCGAGCTTTTCCGTCGATATGTGACAATGGATGAAACATGGCTCCATCACTACACTCCTGAGTCCAATCGACAGTCGGCTGAGTATACAAATTATATTTTGACAAAATTTCCTAAAGACATAAAATGTTGACAAAATTTTCTATAGAAATAAAATGTCCAATCGACAGTCGGCTGAGTGGACAGCGACCGGTGAACCGTCTCCGAAGCGTGGAAAGACTCAAAAGTCCGCTGGCAAAGTTTTTGGGATGCGCATGGAATAATTTTTATCGATTATCTTGAGAAGGGAAAAACCATCAATAGTGACTATTATATGGCGTTATTGGAGCGTTTGAATGTCGAAATCGCGGCAAAACGGCCCCATATGAAGAAGAAAAAAGTGTTGTTCCACCAAGACAACGCACCGTGCCACAAGTCATTGAGAACGATGGCAAAAATTCATGAATTGGGCTTCGAATTGCTTCCCCACCCACCGTATTCTCCAGATCTGGTCCCAGCGACTTTTTCTTGTTCTCAGACCTCAAAGGGATGCTCGCAGGGAAAAAATTTGGCTGCAATGAAGAGGTGATCGCCGAAACTGAGGCCTATTTTGAGGCAAAACCGAAGGAGTACTACCAAAATGGTATCAAAAAATTGGAAGGTCGTTATAATCGTTGTATCGCTCTTGAAGGGAACTATGTTGAATAATAAAAACGAATATTGACAAAAAAAATGTATTTTTCTTTGTTAGACCGGGGACTTATCAGCCAACCTGTTATAAAAAAAAACGGAAAAGAAAAATTGCAAAAAATCTTTGTGAAAAATTGGTTGTATGAGATGTACTAGAAAGTTGTTCATAATTTTATAGGCTTCATTTCTTTCCTCGAATGTTTGGAAAGGAAAAAAGTGGTAATTTTTGACATTTTTGGGGTTTTGAGCATGAAGATTAACATTTTCCGACTTACCCTCATTTTCATGAAGCTCCGTTAGTGCTACGTTAGCTAACGAACTTTTAAACCGTGATATCTACATATCTGTCATCTTGCGTATATATTTCATATGCCAGTTAGACACTTAACTGCAGAAAATTTTGCAGTTAAAGTTAACCGTAGAAAAGATAATTCCATTTTGCTTTCTGTTAACTGACAGTTAAAGCCTAACGGAGCTACATGAAAATGGTCGTTAATATGTTTGTTGATCGAGTCAAGAACTGCAACTTTGCTGAAGACTACAAAAAATCACAGCAATTTTTTCAGGAGAAAATTGCAAAAAAGTGCTCAAAATCGAATATGGCCACAAAACTATAGAGACTCATTAAAAACGAATGGCAACCAATCAAGCAAAATTCAGATATTACTTCTTTTTCTCATCGAGTACTTTCGGCTTGGATAAGTGATTTTTTGTTTGGAGCAAAAAAGTTGAATATTACGTCTGGAGTTATAAAAAAACGGGTTTCTCGAAAGTCGGTATTACCGGACTCCTCTCCAAAACCGGTGGACGGTGTTGAAACAAATAACCGGTACAACCGGTTCAGCCGGTTTTCATGAAAGTACGTAAGTTTAAAAGGAAAATCTGATTTTAATTTCACAAAAAATCAACGGAAACAAGTATATACGGCCGTAAGTTTGGCCAGGACGAATCTTATGTACCCTCCACCATGGATTGCGTAGAAACTTCTACTAAAGACGATCATCCACAAATAAATTACTTGGGTTGCGGCCGATGGCAAGGCATCTTAAAACTTCTTAACATCATCTTCTAAATAGTAAGTTAGTCCATGCGGGATATATAGTAGACAAAAGAAAGGTCGATTAAATATGTATATATAAATATGTATATATACAATTATGAAGACGAGTCTACCAAAAATGACAGATTTTTTACTAATTGGTAGATTTTTAGAATTCTTCATATTTTGGAAGATTTTGCAAAATATTCCTCTCCAACTATGAAATGTTTCATAAATTTTCTATAGAAGTAACATTCTGACAAAATTTTCTACAGAAATAAAATTCTGACAAAATTTTCTATAGAAATAAAATTTTGACAAAATTTTCTATAGAAATAAAATTTTGACAAAATTTCCTAAAGACATAAAATGTTGACAAAATTTTCTATAGAAATAAAACGTTGACAAAATTTTCTATAGAAATAAAATTTTGATAAAATTTTCTATAGAAATAAAATTTTGACAAAATTTTCTATAGAAATAAAATGTTGACAAAATTTTCTATAGAAATAAAATTTTGACAAAATTTTCTGTAGAAATAAAATTTTGACAAAATTTTCTATAGAAATAAAATTTTGACAAAATTTTCTATGGCAATAAAATTTTGGTAGATTATTTTTGGCTCGAGTGGCAATCGTGATTTTTCTGTGATTGAGGATCGGTTTATTTGGGGCTATATAAAATATAGATCGATAATGACCAATTTTGACATGGTTGTAATCGGCCATACACTAGCGAAATGTACCAAATTTCAACCGGATCGGATGAATTTTGCTCCTTCAAGAGGCTCCGGTGGTCATATATGGGGATCGGTTTATATAAGGGTTATATATAATTATGGACCGATATAGACCAATTCTGGCATGGTTGTTAGAGACCATATACTAACACCACGTACTAAATGTGAACCGGATCGGATGAATTTTGCTCCTCCAAGAGGCTCCGGAGGTCAAATATGGGGATCGGTTTATATAAAGGTTATATATAATTATGGACCGATATGAACCAATTCTGGCATGGTTGTTAGAGACCATATACCTACACCATGTACTAAATTTCAACCAGATCGGATGAAATTTGCTTCTCTTAGAGGCTTTGCAAGTTAAATCTGGGATCGGTTTATATGGGGGCTATTTATAATTATTAACCGATGTGGACCATGGTTGTTAGAGACTACATACCAACATCATGTTCCAAATTTCAACCGTATCCGATGAAATTTGCTTCTCTTAGAGGCTCCGCAAGCCAAATCTGGGGATCGGTTTATATGGGGGCTATATGTAATTATGGACCGATGTGGACCAATTTTTGCATGGTAGTTAGAGACCATATACTAACATCACGTACTAAATTTCAACCGGATCGGATGAATTTTGCTCGTCCAAGAGGCTCTGCAAGCCAAATCTGAGCGTCGGTTTATATGGGGGCTATACGTAAAAGTGGTCCGATATGGCCCATTTGCCATACCATCCGACCTACATCAATAACAACTACTTATGCCAAGTTTCAAGTCGATAGTTTGTTTCCTTCGGAAGTTAGCGTGATTTCAACAGACGGACGGACGGGCATGCTTAGATCGACTCAGAATTTCACCACGACCCAGAATATATATACTTTATAGGGTCTTAGAGTAATATTTCGATGTGTGACAAACGGAATGACAAAGTAAATTTACCCCCATCCTATGGTGGAGGGTATACAAATAATTGAAAGTTGGGCACAATTTCTTGTACGTTGCAACTATTTGGAAGTATTTTTATTGCAGTTAAATGAAAAAAAAAAACAGATACAATGTATGCCTCAATTTGGCCTTAAATTGGCAATTTTACAATGAAAATATAAAAACCGAAAGCCGAACACCGGTCCACCGAAATCACGAAAACCGATGATCGGTGTAAGACGATAAACCGGTACACCGGTTTTGATCGCTCTAATTATGTCACAGCGTTTTGTTAACACTGAGGGTGTTATGGCAAAATGTAGGGAAATCGGTGGTACACATGTATGGAAACTATATGTAAATCTGAACCGATTTGAATGTTTTTTTTTTGCAGTTTTGTAAATTGACAAAGAGGAAATGTGACATTCTTCTTTCTAACATGAATAAGCATTTTCTTCTTGTTTAGGTAATATAACTTATTGTAGATTCATTTAACATGGAACTTGGATAATATATTTTGGATAAATAACCGTCATTTACCATTTCGTTTTTGCTGTAAGGAAGAAAAGTATAGAGTTTTTGTGATGTGAAAACAATTCGTAAACCCTTTGACTACCGATGTCCACTTAGGAGGACATTCGAAAACGACAACAAAAATCTCTATTTCCCCACTTAGTTTCGATTTATTTCTCGACGTTATTTTAAAGTAGAGGCTTTAGTCTAAATAACCTATAAATATTTTCCATATTGGTGGGCAATACAATTCATTTTTATAAACTTATTTAACAATAAACGAAATATCGAGACCATTTCTCTACTATATGCCTCTAGTTAATGGATATTCATACAGAAAAAAATATCACGAAAATTTTTCCAGTAAAAGTTTTAAATGAGTTTTAAAAAATATTCAATTAAAATTTTAATTGATTCAACAAATTTTTTGATTGATACAAAAATCTCTCACAAAAATTTATAGTATCAATCAATTTTTTAATTGACTTTCAATTAATTTTTTAATCGACTTTCAATAATTTTTTTAATTGATACTATCATTGTCTTCAATCGTAGAAGATATTTCAATTAAAAATTAATTGGATCAATTAATTTAGTGATTGAAAACAAAAAATATTTTTTTGTGTGCATACAAAAAATATAACAATTATTTATTCGGATACTTTTTGGTATTGTTTCTCACACTTCGTATGATGTTATAAGCCCTTCTTCCGTAAGGCCATTTGGTCACAATTCAAGAATCAAGTTTTCTGAACAAACTCATATAGCTCTTAAAGTAATTGAGGTAGGTCCTCGAAATAATAATTTTTGCCTTACATACTGCGAGTACAAGTAAAAACAGAAAATTTATTAGCCAAATTATTATTTTTCACTTATAACAGAAAATTTCGGAATTTGAAGGAAAACAAGTATATACGGCTGTAAGTTCGGCCAGGCCGAAGCTTATGTACCCTCCACCATGGATTACGTAGAAACTTCTACTGAAGACTGTCATCCACAATCGAATTACTTGAGTTGCGGTAACACTTGCCGATGGCAAGGTATATATTAAACTAAACAAGTATATACAGCACTAAGTTCGGCCGGGCCGAATCTTAAATACCCACCACCATGAACCAAATATTAGGGTTTCCTTTGAAATTTCAGGAGGGCTTGAGGACTTGAGGATATTCCCGAAGATAAATTTAAAGATTTCATCTATGAGGACTATATCAGATTCTGGATTTATAAGAACAATTTTTGTTTGAGTTTTAAAGGAATCATTAACATCTCTTGTAAGTGTGCAAGAAAATTATAAAATAAAGTCTTGATTTGAAATCTTAAATCTATAGAAGTAAAATCTGGAAATTTTACATTGAGTTTCAAGCAATTTTCATGATCAGTGCGCCTTCTACACCCTCAAGAAGTGAAGTCGTTTTATATGGAGGCATTACCAAATGGACCGATAGAAACTTAATCCTATACACGTTTTTGTGAGCCTAAAATACCAGAATATTTACAATTTCAGGCAAATCAGATAAAAACTACGGTTTCTAGAAACCCAAGGAGTTAAATCGGGAGATCGTTCTTATGGGGGCTATACTAAAATATGGACCGATACTCACCGTTTTCGGCACACCTCTTTATGACCCGAAAATACCTCTAGATTTCCAATTTCAGACAAATTGGATAAAAACTACGGTTTCTATAAGCCGAAGACCCCAAATCGGGAGGTCGTTTTATATGGGGACCATACCAAAACATGGACCGATACTCACAATTTTTGGCACACGTATTTGTGGTCCTACAATACCTCTAAATTTCCAATTTGGGGTAAATTGAATAAAAACTGCGGTTTCTATAATCCCAAGAGGTAAAATCGGGAGATCGGTCTATATGGGGGCTATACCAAAATATGGATCGATACTCACAATTTTTGGCACACGTATTTGTGGTCCTACAATACCTCTAGATTTCCAATTTCAGGTAAATTGACTAAAAACTTCGGTTTCTATAAGCCCAAGAAGTAAAATCGGGAGATCGGTCTATATGGGGGCTATACCAAAACATGGACCGATAATCACCATTTTTGGCACACCTCTTTATGGTCATAAAATACCTCTAGGTTTCAAATTTCAGGCAAATTGGATAAAAACTACGATTTCTATAAGCCCAAGACCCCAAATCGGAAGGTCGGTTTATATGGGGACTATATCAAAACCTGGACCGATATAGCCCATCTTCGAACATGACCTGCCTGCAGACAAAAGACGAGTTTGTGCAAAATTTCAGTACGATTGCTTCATTATTGAAGACTGTAGCGTGATTACAACAGACAGACAGACAGACGGACAGACGGACATCGTTATATCGTCTTAGAATTTCTCCCTGATCAAGAATATATATACATTATATAGCCGGAAATCGATATTTCGATGTGTTACAAACGGAATGACAAACTTATTATACCCCCGTCACCATTCTATGGTGGTGGGTATAAAAAGGCCGATTAAATACGTATATAAATAAGTTTAAAGTTTCTATAGAAATAAAATGTTGACAAAATAAAATTTTGACAACATTTTCTATAGAAGTAAAATTTGGAAAAAATTTTCTATAGAAATAAAATTTGGAAAAAATTTTCTATAGAAATAACATTTGGAAAAAATTTTCTATAGAAATAAAATTTTGACAAAATTTTCTATAGAAATAAAATTTTGACAAAATTTTCTATAGAAATAAAATTTTATACCCCCGTCACCATTCTATGGTGGTGGGTATAAAAAGGCCGATTAAATACGTATATAAATAAGTTTAAAGTTTCTATAGAAATAAAATGTTGACAAAATAAAATTTTGACAACATTTTCTATAGAAGTAAAATTTGGAAAAAATTTTCTATAGAAATAAAATTTGGAAAAAATTTTCTATAGAAATAACATTTGGAAAAAATTTTCTATAGAAATAAAATTTTGACAAAATTTTCTATAGAAATAAAATTTTGACAAAATTTTCTATAGAAATAAAATTTTGACAAAATTTTCTATAGAAATAAAATTTTGACAAAATTTTCTATAGAAATAAAATGTTGACAAAATTTCTATAGAAATAAAATTTTGACAAAATTTTCTATAAAAATAAGATTTTGGTAGATTATTTTTGGCTCGAGTGGCAACCATGATTATGAACCGATATGGCCAATTTTTGTATGATTGGGGATCGGCTATATATAACTATAAACCGATATGGACCAATTTTGGCATGGTTATTAGCGGTCTTATACTAATACCACGTTGCAAATTTCAACCGGATCGGATGAATTTTGCTCCTCCAAGAGGCTCCGGAGGACAAATCTGGGGGATCGATTTATATGGGGGCTATATATAATTATGGAACGATTTGGACCAATTCTTGCATGGCTGTTAGATACCATATACCAACACCATATACCAAATTTGCTTCTCTTAGAGCAATCGCAAGCCAAATTTGGGGGTCCGTTTATATGGGGGCTATACGTAAAAGTGGACCGATATAGACCAATGTTTGCATGGTTGTTAGAGACCATATACTAACACCATGTACCAAATTTCAACCGGATCGGATGAATTTTGCTCCTCCAAGAGGCTCCGGAGGACAAATCTGGGGATCGATTTATATGGGGACTATATATAATTATGGAACGATATGGACCAATTCTTGCATGGCTGTTAGATACCATATACCAACACCATATACCAAATTTGCTTCTCTTAGAGCATTCGCAAGCCAAATTTGGGGGTCCGTTTATATGGGGGATATACGTAAAAGTGGACCGATATGGACCAATGTTTGCATGGTTGTTAGAGACCATATACTAACACCATGTACCAAATTTCAACCAGATCGGATGAATTTTGCTCCTCCAAGAGGCTCCGGAGGACAAATCTGGGGATCGATTTATATGGGGACTATATATAATTATGGAACGATATGGACCAATTTTTGCATGGTTGTTAGATACCATATACCAACACCATATACCAAATTTGCTTCTCTTAGAGCAATCGCAAGCCAAATTTGGGGGTCCGTTTATATGGGGGCTGTACATACAAGTGGAGCCCCCCCCCTCCTATGGTGGTGGTATAAAAATTGGAGTTAAAAATAGCAGAAATGTCTTTAGTGACATACGAAGTTCAAGATGGGCGCATTATTGGTAAAATTTACAACTATAAAGAAATTCTGACCTATTTTGCGGGAGACAAGAATTTAGTTATTCTTTATTCAGTTAACCCATCAGGAAAGAAAATTTTAGTTAATCTTAGAAAATTTTAACTAAACGCAGATGTCACGCCGATTTCACAAAAATATGTAAATCATTTTCGACAAATTCAAAAACAAGTTTTTAGGCAAAATTATTATTTTTCATTTATTAAATAAAATTTCGGAATTTGAAGCAAAAAATTCGAGTTAAAAATAGCAAAAATGTCTTGACAAAATGACAACAATTTAGTTAATCTTTATTCAGTGAACCCATCAGCAAAGAAAATTTTAGTTAATCTTAGAAAATTTTAATTAAACGCAGATGTTAAGCCGATTTCACAAAAATAAGTAAATAATTTTCGAAAAATTAAAAAAAATTTTTATACAAAATTATTATTTTTCACTTATAAAAGAAAACTTCGGAATTTGAAGGAAAAAATTGGAGTTAAAAGTAGCAAAAATGTCTTTAGTGACATACGAAGTTGAAGATGGGTACATTATTGGTAAATTTTACAAATATAAAGAAATTCTGAACTATTTTGTCGGAGACACGAATTTAGGTAATCTTTATTCTTCATTTGTGTACAATTTTTCCTCGGTTTTAGTTAATTTAACTAACGTACGCAAAAAATTATTAATGTCATGGAAACTTAAAACGTAATAATTCCATGAACCAGAATAGAATTAAATCGGCATTAGTGGAATAAAGGGTTCACTTTTATTTTTGAGTGTTCTAACATTAGGTTTCTTGCGGTAGTGAAAGGGTTAAAGACTAACAAAACAATTTGATAATTCATATAAATTTAATTTCGTTTAATTCTCAGCGCTTTTTTCTGTAACACAAACAATGTAGAAACAATTATTCGATATTGTAATTTTTATTGTTTTGATTTCAGCTTAACTTTTTGAATTTTACTATTCGTGTAGGCGGAGAATCGAACCGCGGACCATACAGCATGTAAGCAAACACCATCCCACATAACACACAATTATCGATATAGCCATCAATGGAAATGAAACATACACCTAAACAGTTCTATTTATAGACCAGATTGTTGGGTTCTATTCTGATCCAAAAATGAAACTTGTGCCTAATTTGAAGTCGATTGGACTAAAACTGTGACTGTCGAAGTTTGATTAAACTACAAATGTGTTCACACACAGACGGAAATAGCTATATCGATTCAGGGCCCTATCCTGAGCACTACTACCAAAGACACATGGTGGTCTATCTCGTCTCCTTCTGGGTGTTGCAAACATATGCACTAACTTATAATACCTTGTTCCACAGTGTGGGGCAGGGTATAAAAATAATGGAAAATCTAAAGCCAAGCGATGATTCAGAAATTCGGGAAATTACGCGCGAGGCCATTTCCACAAACAATGACGCATTACAAATTGTTCCTAAGGGCGTTGCAAAAAAAAAAATCTTTCAATTACAAATATCAGATAAAACTAAGAAAAGAAAAAAAAAACAAACGAATAATATGTATTTTCTTTTGCATAAGAAAAAATTGACTGACTGACACAGAGAGTAGTCTGAACAGATACGATTTGACATATTTACATATGAATTTGCATTGCATAGAAATTATTTGTTGACAGAATCTTTAATTGTTTATTCAGTATTGATTGGCAAATTTCCATATATTGAACGATGCATAGACTCGGTCGTCGTATGACCAGGGCTATGATTTTCAATTTCGATTTCACTTCGAAACTCAATCACGTGGAAACGGTATGAATTGTTGAAATATTCATTTTTTCGGATGCTTAACTCTCACAAAAAAAAAAATAAATAAAAAACAAAAAAAACACAAATCAAATCTATTTCAATTTTATATTTGGTCATAAATTTGTTATTATTTGGTCAACCCTTTGCCTAATAAAGGCGGAGTAGTGACAAAGGTAGTGTTCCAGGGTCTCATCATCACCAAAACATTCTCCTACATGTGTACTATCCTCTGCTGCTCCTATTCGCCACAGGTGTGCTTTCAATTGTGGGCGCCCGGCAATTATTCCAACGGTCCTCCAGACAATCGTTCTACTCTCCTTGAGTAATTATCCAGACTTTTTCTTGCCTGAGTCACGCCATAGTATTTTCGTCTCCCATGTCCATTCATTCAGGGGCCAAATCACCGCAGTCGAAATCGAGTACTTCATCATCGTATGTAATTTACGCGGATCACCGCAGTCGTTATCGAATTGTTTCTACTCGAAGTTGAACACGATAGGTAGCATGCTATCGAAAACGAAGTATGTAGTGATTTTCAAGCAGAAAAAAGGTAAACAAAAAGAAAAAAGTTGGTGAAAATGTAATTATTATTCTATTTTGGCAAAATACATTTAATAAAATATAATATTACTTGCATTTAGGGAAACCGATCAAAGAAAGGAATGCTCAGTAGCCGCTTCAAAAAAACTTATTTTTTCAAGAACTCTTTTTAAATCTATGGATGTTAAAAACACTTACTCCAAAATAGAATCACTTACTCTAATTCAGGCAATGCTAAAGGACTGCTTTTGTCACCAATATTTTTCCTTATTAATGCCCCTTTGTACTCATCCTCTGAAGCCGAAGACGAGGAAAACCAAAAAATACTTGGATTCATAATATATTTTTACACATATATTTTAACACACAAAAGCAACATAAATATCTCAAAAATATCCTAATTTGATAACAAAAAATTATTTTGAAATTCTACTCTCTTCCAATTTCGTATTACCATATGTTTCGTATTACCATATGTTACAGACTTTTTCTTGCCTGAGTCACGCCATAGTATTTTCGTCTCCCATGTCCATTCATTCAGGGGCCAAATCACCGCAGTCGAAATCGAGTACTTCATCATCGTATGTAATTTACGCGGATCACCGCAGTCGTTATCGAATTGTTTCTACTCGAAGTTTAACACGATAGGTAGCATGCTATCGAAAACGAAGTATGTAGTGATTTTCAAGCAGAAAAAAGGTAAACAAAAAGAAAAAAGTTGGTGAAAATGTAATTATTATTCTATTTTGGCAAAATACATTTAATAAAATATAATATTACTTGCATTTAGGGAAACGGATCAAAGAAAGGAATGCTCAGTAGCCGCTTCAAAAAAACTTATTTTTTCAAGAACTCTTTTTAAATCTATGGATGTTAAAAACACTTACTCCAAAATAGAATCACTTACTCTAATTCAGGCAATGCTAAAGGACTGCTTTTGTCACCAATATTTTTCCTTATTAATGCCCCTTTGTACTCATCCTCTGAAGCCGAAGACGAGGAAAACCAAAAAATACTTGGATTCATAATATATTTTTACACATATATTTTAACACACAAAAGCAACATAAATATCTCAAAAATATCCTAATTTGATAACAAAAAATTATTTTGAAATTCTACTCTCTTCCAATTTCGTATTACCATATGTTTACAGCAATGTAAAAAAAGTAGTAGACAAAATAAATTTCGATCGAATGCGGTGATCCAAAAATTTAATGCGATCGAAATGTTTCTCTATACGAAACAGAACTCGATGACGAATGCGGTGATTTGGCCCCAGCTCATATACTGCCATCATGTAAAAAATTTGATGGCAAGATCGACTCATAATTTCACCACGATCCAGACCGATATTTCGATGCGTTACAAACGGAATGACAAAGTTAGTATTCCCCCATACTATGGCGAAGGGCATAAAAATCATTTAAATTGTGAAAAGTTTAATATGAAATGAACGAATTTTCACCTGATTTGTAAGAAGTTAAATACAATTTGAATTAGGTTTAAATTGGTTCGAATATCGTTTTATTTCCAGAGAAAATAAAAGGATCTAAAATTTTAGATTTTTTTTTTATTTTCTTCTTCATGGTTTCAAGTGAATTACGTGACGTGGATTAAAATAAAGTTATTCGTGATGGAATTCAAGCGTGATAGTGTGATTGCTTTATGTTTGGCCAAAAGTGGCTATCGTTAAAGGCCTCCAGAATTTAAATGTGAATAAATCTTTTGTTTCTTGTTACCTTTATACTGGCAGTGTTGTATCGCCTTCAAAAAGTGCACAGTAATAACCCCAGAAATGATCCGAAAAGTGATCGAAATCCATACCACAGGGTTAGAAAACTTTCTCGTGAGGTGAACTTGTCGCGAAAAATCGGACTGAAGCCATTGAATTTCTAGAAAGTGATAGAACTAGCCGATGTGCAAAAAAGCCAAAGCCAAGGAGTTGATTAGCTAGCAGCAGAGCGGTCAGTTATAGAATTTGGTTTTCTCCGATGAGAAGTCATTCCAAATTGAGCGATTTGTGAACAAACAAATTGTTCGACTTTAGAGATCAGTTGAAAATTTACATTTGATTGGCCATCAGAACTCAAGTGTGGCATCGCCGTTACTGTCGATGGTCGCTTCCAGCCCGTACACGCAAAACAAAAACGCTTGGAAAACGTGTACCGAAAACGTTTTTCTTTTGTTAGAGTTTTTTGAATTTCTTCGAAAATTTTAAACTTTTATCACCAAAAAAAAAAAAGAAAATCATTTGATACAAAATTTTTATTTTTTTATACCCTCCATCATAGGATGGGGGTATATTAACTTTGTCATTCCGTTTGTAACACATCGAAATATTGCTCTAAGACCCCATAAAGTATATATATTCTGGGTCGTGGTGAAATTCTGAGTCGATCTAAGCATGTCCGTCCGTCCGTCCGTCCGTCCGTCTGTTGAAATCACGCTAACTTCCGAACGAAACAAGCAATCGACTTGAAACTTGGCACAAGTAGTTGTTATCGATGTAGGTCGGATGGTGTTGAAAATGGGCCATATCGGTCCAATTTTACGTATAGCCCCCATATAAAGGGACCCTCAGATTTGGCTTGTGGAGCCTCTAATAGAAGCATATTTCATCCGATCGGGCTGAAATTTGGTATATGGTGTTGGTATATGGTCTCTAACAACCATGCAAAAATTGGTCCACATCGGTCCATAATTATATATAGCCCCCATATAAACCGATCCCCAGATTTGGCTTGTGGAGCCTCTAAGAGAAGCATATTTCATCCGATCCGGCTGAAATTTGGTACATGGTGTTGGTAGATGGTCTCTAACAATCATGCATAAATTTGTCCACATCGGTCCATAATTATATATAGCCCCCATATAAACCGATCCCCAGATTTGGCTTGTGGAGCCTCTAAGAGAAGCATATTTCATCCGATCCGGCTGAAATTTGGTACATGATGTTGGTATATGGTCTCTAACAACCATGCAAAAATTGGTCCACATCGGTCCATAATTATATATAGACCCCATATAAACCGATCTCCAGATTTGGCTTGCGAAGCCTCAAAGAGAAGCAAATTGCATCCGATCCGGCTGAAATTTGGTACATGATGTTGGTATATGGTCTCTAAGAACCATGCAAAAATTGGTCCACATCGGTCCATAATTATATATGGACCCCATATAAACCGATCTCCTGATTTGGCTTGTGAAGCCTCAAAGAGAAGCAAATTGCATCCGATCCGGCTGAAATTTGGTACATGGTATTGGTATATGGTCTCTAACAACTGTGCAAAAATTGTTCCACATCGGTCCATAATTATATATAGCGCCCATATAAACCGATCCCCAGGTTTGGGTTGCGGAGCCTCAAAGAGAAGCAAATTTCATCCGATCCGCCTGAAATTTGGTACATGATATTGTTATATGGTCTCTAATAACCATGCAAAAATTGGTCCACATCGGTTCATAATTATATATAGCCCCCATATAAACCTATCCCCAGATTTGGCTTGCGGAGCCTCAAAGAGAAGAAATTTCATCCGATCCGGCTGAAATTTGGTACATGGTATTGGTATATGGTCTCTAACAACCGTGCCAGAATTGGTCCATATCGGTCCATAATTATATATGGCCCCCATATAAAACGTTCTCCAGATTTGACCTCCGGAGCCTCTTGGAGGAGCAAAATTCATCCGATCCGGTTCAAATTAGGAACGTGGTGTTAGTATATGGTCGCTAACAACCATACCAAAATTGGTCCAATCACACAAAAATTGGTCCATATCGGTTCATAATCATGGTTGCCACTAGATCCAAAAATAATCTACCAAAATTTTATTTCTATAGAAAATTTTGTCAAAATTTTATTTCTATAGAAAATTTTGTCAAAATTTTATTCGGTTCATAATGAAATGTTCATCATCGTCAAAATTTTATTTCTATAGAAAATTTTGTCAAAATTTTATTTCTATAGAAAATTTTGTTCAAATTATATTCGGTTCATAATCATGGTTGCCGCTCGAGCCAAAAATAATCTACCAAGATTTTATTTCTATAGAAAATTTTGTCAAAAGTTTATTTCTATAGAAAATTTTGTTACAATTTTATTGCTGTAGAAATTTTTGTCAAAATTTTCTTTCTATAAAAAATTTTGTGAAAATTTTTATTTCTATAGAAAATTTTGTGAAAATTTTATTTCTATAGAAAATTTTATTTCTGTAGAAAATTTTGTCAAAATTTTATGTCTACTTTGTCAAACTGAATTATATACGTATTGGATCGATCTTTTTTGATTTAATATATACCACGTTTGGACTTACATACAATTTAGAAGATGGTGTTAGGAGGTTTTAAGATACCTTGCCATCGGCAAGCGTTACCGCAACTTAAGTAATTCGATTGTGGATGGCAGTGTTTAGAAGAAGTTTCTACGCAATCCATGATGGAGGGTACATAAGCTTCGGCCTGGCCGAACTTACGGCCGTATATACTTGTTTTTCAATAAAACATTATTTTTGAAGCAAAAACACAGTCCATTTCGTTTATATCATGCACTATTCTTTACTGGCTTTAAGTCTTTCATAAGACACATTTTAAAGTTTCATAGTAAAAATTTAATATAGTAATAAAGGGTGATACGGTCAAAATTTGGCCAATATAAACTTGACGTATTTCTTTAAATTTTGCATTTAAAAAACCTGAAAGCCCCTCATTTTGAAGATGTGTGTGTGTGTAGAATGTTGCTCCTATTTTGATTTTGGAATTCACTCTTCAGTTGTCAAAATGCCGTCCAAGCAGGAAGAGCAGCGTATCAAAATTTTGCTCGCGCATCGCGAAGATCCGAGCTACTCGCACGCAAAGCTGGCAAAATCGCTAAAAGTTGCCAAATCAACCGTTACAAATGTAATTAAAGTGTTTGGGGAACGTTTGTCGACAGCCAGGAAGTTTGGATCGGGGGGAAATCGAAAACCGGAAGCCGCTGAGACGACAAAGAGAGTTGCCGGTAGTTTCAAGCGAAACCCTAACCTCTCTCTCCGAGATGCCGCAAATAAGCTGGGTGTATCGTCTACAACCGTGCATCGAGCCAAAAAACGAGCCGGACTATCAACTTACAAGAAGGTAGTGACTCTAAATCGCGATGATAAACAAAATACGACGGCCAAAGCGCGATCCCGGAGGCTGTACACGACGATGCTGACGAAGTTTGACTGCGTGGTAATGGACGACGAAACCTACGTCAAAGCCGACTACAAGCAGCTTCCGGGACAGGAGTTTTATACGGCAAAAGGAAGGGGAAAGGTAGCAGATATTTTCAAGCATATAAAACTGTCAAAGTTCGCAAAGAAATATCTGGTTTGGCAAGCCAACTGTACCTGTGGCTTGAAAAACAGAATTTTCATAGCTTCCGGGACTGTCAACCAAGAAATTTACGTGAAAGAGTGTTTGAATAAACGTCTGCTGTCTTTCCTGAAGAAATACGGTTGTTCCGTACTGTTTTGGCCGGATTTGGCATCTTGCCATTACGGTAAAAAGGCCATGGAGTGGTATGCCGCCAACAACGTGCAGGTGGTTCCCAAGGACAAGAACCCCCCAACACGCCAGAGCTCCGCTATTGTCTGGGCTATTGTCACGCGGAACCTAAAGAAGGCCGAAAAAAACTGCTAAGGGCGAGCAGCAGTTCAAGGCAATCTGGCTTTCTGCGGCGAAGAAGGTGGACAAGGTGGCTGTACAAAATCTGATGGCAGGTGTCAAGCGTGAGGCCCAGCAATTCGGATTTGGAAAAGCGAAAGCCTAACGGAATATTTTTTCTGAATTTTATACTAATTGAACTTGAAAAAGAAATTCAATTTGATTTTTTAAATAAACGATTTCACCGATTTACACGCGTTTTCCCTTGACCAAATTTTGACCGTAATACCCTTTATGTAATGTTGAACATCTTTTCTTTTCATCTTCCGAACATATATGAAATATATGTAAAACAAAAAAAAAAAAAAACAAAAAAAACTTTTTGGTGTTCGGTCGAAGCAGGGATCGAATCCACGACCCTCGGTATGCAAGGCGAACGTACTAACCATTGCTCTATGGTGCCCAACTAATTGTATGTTTCTGTTAAAAAAATTTGTTTAATTGGCACGTGGGCGCCGAAAACGATGCTATGTAAAGATAACTGTTTGACTGTTGATGACAATAACAGCTACGTAGCCCAGTGGATAGTGTGTTGACTTACAAACTGTAATGTCCGCGATTTGATTCTCCGTCCAGGCGAAAGGTAAAATTTAAAAAAAATTGCAAAATCCTATAATTTCTTGTTCAAATTGTTTGTATTACAGGAAAAGGTGTCGGAGTCGAGGCTGATGAAAAATGTTGGAGTCGGAGTCGAGCAAAATTGGCTCGTCTCCACAGCCCTAGTAAATGTGAAGAATATAAAGAGTCATTAAAAATTAACCTCCAGATGCGAAAAACAGAGTACCTCCACCCAATGTAAATTTCTCTGCAGACTAGCTATATTTGCAATACTTCTACATCATATGTTGGGGATCTAGACTACATTTTTGGGAGCTCCATCTGAACATATTAGCACATATTTTGTACGATATTCATCGTTAGCCATCTATTGTATCGAAAGGAGAATTTCTAGTGATTGTGAGAGAATGGTCACTTGTACATTTCAATCACAAAATAATAACGATTTTCAGAATGAAGGATAATACAGATAGAAAATAAATTTAGTATGTCTTCTTCTCTCAAAACTATTTGTCAGATACAAAGTTTCGAATTTGATTTTAATTTACCTTGGTATGGGAACTGCAACACGACGGGTAATTGTATTCGATCTCACAATCAACCGTGATGATTTCAATAAGAATTCCATGATTATGCTAATTCTTCTAATTGTAATAATAAATAAGTTTATTTTATCTTCTTCTTCTTCTTCGTAATAAGTTTTTATATAAATAAGCAATAAGTATAGATATGTAGGGTTACTGTTGTTGTTGTTGTGACTTTGATAATAAATTAATAATAATACTATTGCACACAAATTTTACAATGGGCTATGTAAAGCAGCATGGTGCACTGTTATGTTAATTGTGTTTCTATAGACATCGATAAAATCATAATGTCAAACAAACGAGTTTGTGTTAAATGTTCCTGAAAATGAAAACAATAAAAACAACATTAAAATTTTTAGAAAAAAAATATATATATATTTCTTTTAATCAGTTTACCATTGTAATGTTGCTTCGATTATGTTTAATCAACACTGAAAACTAAATTGACTTAATTGGATTATGCAACCTACGTTTTAGGACAAAGAAATTTACATTTTTGTGTTTTTTTAATAAGTAAATTTTAATTAAAAGAAATTTGATAATCTTGGCCTTTTGACTTTTTTCATTATATATCAAAGATTCGTTGCGAATGTGCTTTAGAATAGGGTAAAACTTATCTTGTATCTTTGGTTCATTTTTTTTTAATTAGCAAAATATGTTTTAGGTGTGTTAACATATAATTTAGATTATACCCTAAACCACATAGTGGTCAGGGTATAATAACTTTGATCTGCCAAAAAATGTGCCTACCAGAAATATTGATTTTAGACCCCATAAAATATATGTTATACCGATCGACTCATAATCACCTCCTGAGTCGATCTAGCACTTGGTGTCCGTCCTTGCGTCCGTCTGTCCATGTATTTGCTGTTCGCAGGATTCCGGTTGCAATTATTAACTGATTTTGATGAAATTTGGTACAGGGTGTTTTCTAGGTAAAAGGACGAACGCTATTGAATTTGGAAGAAATCGGAAATTTAAATATAGCTCCCATATATACACAGTCTCACACAAGTTTACATACGGTTAAAAATTTATATTTTCTTTAAATAATAAAATTTTAAAAAATATACATATATATCCTTTAGTTTTAATAAATTAATTTGAACAAGTATATACGGCCGTAAGTTCGGCCAGGCCGAAGCTTATGTACCCTCCATCATGGATTGCGTAGAAACTTCTTCTAAACACTGCCATCCACAATCGAATTACTTAAGTTGCTGTAACGCGTGCAAGGTATCTTAAAACCTCCTAACACCATCTTCTAAATTGTATGTAAGTCCATACGTGGTATATATTAAATCAAAAAAGATCGATCCAATACGTATATAATTCAGTTTGACAAAGTAGACATAAAATTTTGACAAAATTTTCTACAGAAATAAAATTTTAACAAAATTTTCTATAGAAATAAAAATTTTGACAAAATTTTCTATAGAAAGAAAATTTTGACAAAAATTTCTACAGAAATAAAATTTTAACAAAATTTTCTATAGAAATAGACTTTTGACAAAATATTCTATAGAAATAAAATCTTGGTAGATTATTTTTGGTTCGAGTGGCAACCATGATTATGAACCGAATAAAATTTGAACAAAATTTTCTATAGAAATAAAATTTTGACAATGATGAAAATTTTATTATGAACCGAATAAAATTTTAACAAAATTTTCTCTAGAAATAAAATTTTGACAAAATTTTCTATAGAAATAAAATTTTGACAAAATTTTCTATAGAAATAAAATTTTGGTAGATTATTTTTGGCTCTAGTGGCAACCATGATTATGAACCGATATGGACCAATTTTTGTGTGATTGAACCAATTGTTGTATGGTTGTTAGCGACCATATACTAACACCACGTTCCTAATTTGAACCGGATCGGATGAATTTTGCTCCTCCAAGAGGCTCCGGAGGTCAAATCTGGAGAACGTTTTATATGGGGGCTATATATAATTATGGACCGATATGGACCAATTCTGGCACGGTTGTTAAATATCATATACTAACACCAAGTTCAAAATTACACCCGGATCGGATGAAATTTGCTTCTCTTTAGGCTTCGCAAGCCAAATCTGGAGATCGGTTTATATGGGGTCTATATATAAGTATGGACCGATGTGGACCAATTTTTGCATGGTTGTTAGACACCATATACCAACATCATGTACCAAATTTCAGCCGGATCGGATGAAATTTGCTTCTCTTTGAGGCTCCGCAAGCCAAATCTGGGGATCGGTTTATATGGGGGCTATATATAATTATGGACCGATGTGGACTTATTTTTGCATGATTGTTAGAGACCATCTACCAACACCATGTACCAAATTTCAGCTGGATCGGATGAAATTTGCTTCTCTTAGAGGCTCCACAAGCCAAATCTAGGGGTCGGTTTATATGGGGGCTATATATAATTATGGACCGATGTGAACCAATTTTTGCATGATTGTTAGAGACCATCTACCAACACCATGTACCAAATTTCAGCCGGATCGGATGAAATATGCTTCTCTTAGAGGCTCCACAAGCCAAATCTGGGGATCGGTTTATATGGGGGCTATATATAATTATGGACCGATGTGGACCAATTTTTGCATGGTTTTTAGAGACCATATACCAACACCATATACCAAATTTCAGCCGGATCGGATGAAATATGCTTCTCTTAGAGGCTCCACAAGCCAAATCTGGGGATCGGTTTATATGGGGGCTATATATAATTATGGACCGATGTGGACCAATTTTTGCATGGTTGTTAGAGACCATATACAAACACCATGCACCAAATTTCAGCTGGATCGGATGAAATATGCTTCTCTTAGAGGCTCCACAAGCCAAATCTGGGGATCGGTTTATATGGGGGCTATATATAATTATGGACCGATGTGAACCAATTTTTGCATGGTTGTTAGAGACCATATACAAATTTCAGCCGGATCGGATGAAATTTGCTTCTCTTAGAGGCCTCGCAAGCCAAATTTGGGGGTCCGTTTATATGGGGGCTATACGTAAAAGTGGACTGATATGGTCCATTTGCAATACCATCTGACCTACATTAATAACAAATACTTGTGCCAAGTTTCAAGTCGATAGCTTGTTTCGTTCGGAAGTTAGCGTGATTTCAACAGACGGACGGACGGACGGACGAACGGACATTCTCAGATCGACTCAGAATTTCACCACGACCCAGAATATATATACTTTATGGGGTCTTAGAGTAATATTTCGATGTGTTACAAACGGAATGACAAAGTTAATATACCCCCATCCTATGATGGAGGGTATAAAAACAAAGTAGTTGTTAATTTTCAAGAAGATTTTTTTGGTGTGGGTTCTAAACAACAACAAGAAACAGGTTTCGTTAAGTGGTAAAAAACTTAAGGGTATGTAAACTTGTGTGAGACTGTGTATGTATCGCCCGATTTCGACAAATGGGGTTACGTTGCGCTTTTTTACTAACCGATTATCGTCAAATTTGGCACAAAGTAATCTGTTTCATCATCCTTCCAGTGTGCAAAATTCCATCGAAATCGGTTAATATTTAGATATAGCTGCCATATATATGTATCGCCCGATTTTCCCAAATTTGGCCACAAAACCCTTATTTATTACCCGATCTTACTCAAATTTAGCAAAAGATAACCTTTCGTAGTATCAACCAAACCTGCCATATATCATTCAAATCGGTTCAGATTTAGATATAGCTCCCATATATATATAACGCCCGATTTTCACAAATCTAGCCATAAAACCATTATTTATAACCCGATCTTACTCAAATTTAGCAAAAGGTAACCTTCCGTAGTATCAATCAAACCTGCCAAATATTGTCAAAATCGGTTCAGATTTAGCTATAGCTCCCATATATATGTATAACACGATTTTGAAAAATTTGTCCCTAATAACCATATTTTTGACTATAGAGGCCTCATTTATTATCAGATCTAACTCAAATTTAGCACAAGGTAACCTTCTATGGTATCAATCAAACTTGCCAAATATTACAAAAATTGGTTCAGATTTAGATATATCTCCCATATATATGCATCGCTCGATTTTCCCAAAGTTTGCCATAATACTCTTATTTATTAAACAACCATAAGCGTAGGAAGGCCTCTGGGGAGGCGGTTTAGACCCCCCAGAATTTGAAAATCTATTTACGATTTTACATTTTTATAAAAATTAAACAAGTATATACTCGTACAACGCACAAAGTTTCACTAAAGACTTTCATGCACAATCGAATTACTTGGGTTGTGGTAGAAGTCTGATATTTATGAAATAAAGCTGTGGTTGAAGTTATGATTTAGTTGAATAAAAAATAGTAATTGATATTAAAACTATTCTTTCATAAATTAATATCTTAATAATGCTGCAAAAAAGCGTCGCAAAAAAGAAGTGAAAATGTTCTTTTTGGGTCTGGAAGTGGTACAAAATTGGCGGAGAAGCGATGAATGTAATATGAACTTGTCATAGAACGAATGTCCACCGTTTCAACAACCGTTGCAATGAATTTGCATCACTTCTTAAGGTGTGATCTGAATTCAGTGTTTTGAATGTGAATTAAAAATTTTGTGATATTTTCCCAAATAAATAATTTTTATACTTTCAAACGCTTGTTTGAAACGTTTTCCCTCGAATATTTTCAAATATTATCGATTTTTCTATAATGGATTTAGCATTTTTGTGGCAAAATTTGAATAATTTGTACCATTTTATTTATTCTTACTCTTTTTTTAAATTATTTGAAAAAAGAAAACAAAAAATGACGCATTAAAATATAAAAAATGAAGTAAAAAAAACTTCCTGTGTAGTTAAAATAGTTAACTTCTTTGTGAGGACATTTTTGGAAGTGCTTTTAAGACACACCGCCTTTAGAACAACTCCCAATTTTTTGCTGGGAAAAGTGTAGAACTACCCTACGGGAAATGGATCAACCACAGAACTGGTACAGGACTAGTCCCTGGTGTGTATGGACCAGTCCCAGTTCTGATCAAAACGTATGGAAGGGACCGTCCACTTTAACATGGGTTTTTCATTGACGTAGTAAACTTACATTTTAGGACGCGTCTTGGACTCATCCCAAAGGACACGTCCTGGGACAATTTAGCAGGAGTAACCCATAAACAGGTTCTCAGGAGCCAGTCTCGGACAAACTCTTAGAAATCTCTTTCAATTTGGGCTCCTAATCGAACCCGAAATGAAAAAAAAAAAACTTTTGAAATATGTCGAACAAAAGGTTATTCCGATAATTTTATTTCACTAACCTCCATTTTTAGGAAGCTCCGTTAGTGCTACGTTAGCTAACGAACTTTTAAACCGCACTATGGACATGCCTGTCATCTAGTCTATATATTCCATATGCCAGTTAGGAACTTAACTGCTAAACATTTTTCAGTTAAAGTTAACCGGAGAGAAGATATTTCGATTTTACTTTCTGTTAACTGGGAGTTAAAGTCTAACGGAGATACATGGAAATGGCCGTAAATGTGAAAATTGCAACTAACTGGAGCACAAGTACCAGTTCTGTGATAGGTCCGTCAGTGGCAATTTGCACCAATTTCCCGTAGGGTACTTTTAGTTGCTTTATTATAAATTGATTGTCGAGTTATTTCGATGTCTATTTTTTATTCAATTTTATGAAATAAAACATTAGTTGAACCTATAAGTTCAGTCTATAAAGTTTTAGCTAGCCATGTCCGTCTGTCCGTGAACACAGAGGCAAATTTTTAACTCCGATTTAGTTGAAATTTTGCACAGGGAGTAGAATTAGCATTGTAGCTATGCGTGCCAAATTTGAAATCGGTTCAGATTTAGATATAGCTCCCATATATAGCTTTCGCCCGATTTACACTCATATGACAACAGAGGCCAATTTTTTGCTCCCATTTAGTTGAAATTTTGCACAGGGAGTAGCATTAGCATTTTAGCTATGCGTGGTAAATTTGGTTGAAATCGGTTCAGATTTAGATATATCTCCCATATATAGCTTTCGCCCGATTTACACTCATATGACCACAGAGGCCAATTTTTAACTCCGATTTAGTTGAAATTTTGCACAGGGTGTAGAATTAGCATTGTAGCTATGCATTGAAATCGGTTCAGATTTAGATATAGCTCCCATATATATGTTTTTCTGATTTCGACAAAAATGGTCAAAATACCAACATTTTCCTTGTAAAATCGACACTGCTTAGTCTAAAAGTTGACTCTAATTTTCCTAAACTTCTAATACATATATATCAAGCGATAAATCATAAATAAACTTTTGGGAAGTTTCCTTAAAACTGCTGCAGATTTAAATGTTTCCCATATTTATACCCTTCACCACTACTGTGGTACAGGGTATAATAAGTTTGTGCATTTGTATGTAACGCCAAGAAGGAGTAATCATAGACCAACCTTTTAGTATACGGATCGGCTTAGAATTAAATTCTGAGTCGATTTAGCGATGCCCGTCTGTCTGTCTGTCCGTCTGTCTGTCCGTCTGTCTGTCTGTCTGTCTGTCTGTCTGTCTGTTGATGTATTTTTGTGTGCAAAGTACAGCTCGCAGTTTTATTCCGATTGTCCTAAAATTTGGTATAGGGTCCTGTTTCGGCTCAAAGACGATCCCTATTGATTTTGGAAAACATCGGTGCAGATTTAGATATAGCTGCCATATATATTTTTCACCGATCTGGTCATAATTGGCGTGTATATCAACCGATCTTCCTCAAATTCTGTACATCCGAATATTTTATGAGTCTCGAAAAACTTGCAAAATATCAGCCAAATCGGTTCAGATTTAGATATAGCTCCCATATATAGCTTTCGCCCGATTTACACTCAAATGACCAGAGAGGCCAATTTTTTGCTCCGATTTAGTTGAAATTTTGCACAGGGAGTATCATTAGCATTGTAGCTATGCGTGCCAACTTTGGTTGAAATCGGTTCAGATTTAGATATAGCTCCCATATATAGCTTTCGCCCGATTTACACTCATATGACCACAGAGGCCAATTTTTTGCTCCGATTTAGTTGAAATTTTGCACAGGGAGTAGAATTAGCATTGTAGCTATGCGTGCCAAATTTGGTTGAAATCGGTTCAGATTTAGATATATCTCCCATATATAGCTTTCGCCCGATTTACACTCATATGACCGTAGATGCCAATTTTTAACTCCGATTTAGTTGAAATTTTACACAGGGAGTAGAATTAGCATTGTAGCTATGCTTGCCAAATTTGGTTGAAATCGGTTCAGATTTAGATATAGCTCCCATATATAGCTTTCGCCCTATTTACACTCATATGACCACAGAGGCCAATTTTTAACTCCGATTTAGTTGAAATTTTGCACAGGGAGTAGAATTAGCATTGTTACTATGCGTGCCAAATTTGGTTGAAATCGGTTCAGATTTAGATATATCCCCCATATATAGCTTTCGCCCGATTTACACTCATATGTCCACAGAGACCAATTTTTAACTCCAATTTAGTTGAAATTTTGCACAGGTAGTAGAATTAGCATTGTTACTATGCGTGCCAAATTTGGTTGAAATCGGTTCAGATTTGGATATATCTCCCATATATAGCTTTCGCCCGATTTACACTCATATGACCACAGAGGCCAATTTTTAACTCCGATTTAGTTGAAATTTTTCACAGGGAGTAGAATTAGCATTGTAGCTATGCGTGCCAAATTTGGTTGAAATCGGTTCAGATTTAGATATATCTCCCATATATAGCTTTCGCCCGATTGACACTCATATGTCCACAGAGGCCAATTTTTAACTCCGATTTAGTTGAAATTTTGCACAGGGAGGAGAATAAGCATTGTTGCTATGCGTGCCAAATTTGGTTGAAATCGGTTCAGATTTAGATATAGCTTCCATATATATGTTTTTCTGATTTCGACAAAAATGGTCAAAATACCAACATTTTCCTTGTAAAATCGCCACTGCTTAGTCGAAAAGTTGTAAAAATGACTCTAATTTTCCTAAACTTTTAATACATATATATCGAGCGATAAATCATAAATAAACTTTTGCGAAGTTTACTTAAAATTGCTTCAGATTTAAATGTTTCCCATATTTTTTTACTAACATTGTGTTCCACCCTAGTCCATTAGCCGACTTAAATTTTGAGTCTATAGATTTTGTAGAAGTCTATCAAATTCTTCCAGATCGAGTGATATTTAAATGTATGTATTTGGGACAAACCTTTATATATAGCCCCCAACACATTTGACGGATGTGATATGGTATCGAAAATTTAGATCTACAAAGTGGTGCAGGGTATAATATAGTCGGCCCCGCCCGACTTTTGACTTTCCTTACTTGTTTAATAATGGAAGCATTAGTGGTATACAAACTCTGTAGGTTCAAAATCAACTATAGCTCCTAATATCAGACATTTCTGTTGAGATTGTGATTAAACTCCCATCCTTAAATATGGAAATGCGGTTTTTCCCAAAACCTATTAGGGTTTGGTCACAAAACCTCTCTGCGGAGCCTCTTGGACGAGCAAAATTCATTCGAACCAGTTAAAATTTGGTACATGGTATTAGTATATGGTCTCTAACAACCATGCATATAGCCCCCATATAAACCGAGCGGAGCGGAGCCTCTAAGAGAAGCAAATTTCATCCGATCCGGTTGAAATTTTGTACATGGTGTTAGTATATGGTCTCTAACAACCATGCAGGAATTGGTCCATATCAGTCCATAATTATATGTAGCCCCCATATAAACCGATCCCCAGATTTGACCTCCTGAGCCCCTTGGAAGAGCAAAATTCAGCCGATCCGGTAGAAGTTTGGTACATTGCGCTAGAATATGGCCGCTAACAACCATCCCAAAATTGGTCCATATCGGTCTATAGTTATATATATCCGATCCCCAAAAATAATCTTCCCAAATTTTATTTCTATAGAAAATTTTGTCAAAATTTTATTACTATAGAAAATTTTGTCAAAATGTTATTGCTATAGAAAATTTTGTCAAAATTTTATCAAAATTTGTCAAAATTTTATTTCTTTAGAAAATTTTGTCAAACTGAATTATATACGTATTTAATCGACCTATTTTTTGTTTAATATATACCCTGTATGGACTAACTTACAATTGAGAAGACGGTGTTAAGAAGTTGTAAGATACCTTGCCATCGGCAAGTGTTACCGCAATTCAAGTAATTCGATTGTGGATGACAGTCTTTAATACAATTTTCTTTGCAATCCATGGTGGAGGGTACATAAGATTCGGCCGAAATTACGGCCGTATATACTTGTTTATTTATTTATTTACTAATTCCTTGTTTATTTGTATTTATAATGTCGTGCAAGCAAACTTTTTTATACACTATATTTTGGTTCAATTTCAATAATATATAATCATTTTATATTTACGTCGTGCCCATCAAATGTACACGCGCAGACATCATGTAACTGCAAATAAAAATAAATTATACAATATAGAAAAATGTAGAACAAAAAACAGGTACATTTTTTCAATTACACTTCCCTTCTTGTATGTTCACATAAAACCACGTACCACTTATGGTAGTTTAGGTTAGATATAGTGGCAGCCTGATATTTTAGGCTCACTTAGACTATTCAGTCCATTGTGATACCACAGTGTTGAACCTCGCTCATATCACTGAGTGCTGGCCGATTCTATATTAAGCTCAAATGACAAGGGACCTCCTTTTTCTAGCTGAGCCCGAAGCTTTGAAACACTCAGAAATGTCACCAGCTTTACTGAGTTACAGCATGTAGAACAAAAATTGTAATTTTGAGGACATACCACAATTAGTTCAAAAGCTATATGAGTTTATTCTGAAAATTTGATTCTTGAGTTGTGACCAAATGGCATTACTCAAATAAGCGGAATTTGGCCTATAATATCTATCGAAGTGTAAGAAAAAATGCAAAAATGCCCCCCTGCATAAGATTTGGCCAGGTCGAATATTATGCAGCCTCCAACGAGGATAATGTGATATGAGAAGAAATATTATCACCTCAAATATCTTTCAAGATCTTTAGGTTGTTTTCGAATGGGGAACATACAACATTGTCGGAAAAATTTTGTTATTCTCCTGAAATCAGATACATAATTTACAAGCAAATAGCATAATTTCGATAAACATGTTATATGTTCCCCGTTCAAAAATAACATTATACTCTTGAAATATGTTTTAGGTAATCATATGCCTTCTCTGGCTATACAAAAGTTCTATTAAAGACTGTCATCCACAAATGAATTACTTTGGTTATGTAAAGAGTTGCCCATGGCAAGGTATCTTAAAACTTACGGGTAACGACCGAACACATTTATAAGGTTTCTGGAAACGTGATCATTTGGTGAAAATAGAGTTGCTCATTTATTGTCACCTGGTGGGGTTAGGTTAAGTGGCAGCCTGATGTATCAAGCTCACTTAGACTATTCAGTCCATTGTGATACCACATTGGTGAACTTCTCTCTTATCACTGAGTGCTGCCCGATTCCATGTTGAGCTCAATGATGATTTTAATATAATATGTGTGGATGCAAACATATATTAATTTAGACATTACCTATAAACATATATGTGTTTCGAAAGAGAGACCGAGAGTGTATGCTGCAAGTAAAACAAGTATATACGGCCGTAAGTTCGGCCAGGCCGAAGCTTATGTACCCTTGGATTGCGTAGAAACTTCTACTGAAGACTGTCATCCACAATCGTATTACTTGTGTTGCGGTAACACTTGCCGATGGCAAGGTATCTTAAAATTTCCTAACACCGTAATATATACCACATAGTCCATACGTGGTATATATTAAACTAAAAAAGGCCGATTAAATACGTATATAATTAAGTTTAAAGTTTCTATAGAAATAAAATTTTGACAAAATAAAATTTTGACAACATTTTCTATAGAAGTAAAATTTGGAAAAAATTTTCTATAGAAATAAAATATGGAAAAAATTTTCTATAGAAATAAAATTTGGAAAAAATTTTCTATAGAAAAACAATTTTGACAAAATTTTCTATAGAAATAAAATTTTGACAAAATTTTCGATAGAAATAAAATTTTGACAAAATTTTCTATAGAAATAAAATTTTGACAAAACTTTCTATAGAAATAAAATTTTGACAAAATTTTCTATAGAAATAAAATTTTGACAAAATTTTCTATAGAAATAACATTTTGACAATGTTTTCAATAAAAATAAAATTTTGGTAGATTATTTTTGGCTCGAGTGGCAACCATGATTATGAACCGATATGGACCAATTTTTGTGCGATTGGAGATCGGCTATATATAACTATAGACCGATATGGACCAATTTTGGCATGGTTATTAGCGGCCTTATACTTCAAATTTCAACCGGATCGGATGAATTTTGCTCCTCCAAGAGGCTCCGGAGATCAAACCTGGGGAACGGTTTATATGGGGGCTATATATAATTATGGACCGATATGGAACAATTCTTGCGTGTGTGTTAGAGACCACATTCTAACACCATGTTCCAAATTTCAACCGGATCGGATGAATTTTGCTCCTCCAAGAGGCTCCGGAGAAAAAACCTGGGGAACGGCTTATATGGGGGCTATATATAATTATGGACCGATATGGACCAATTTTGGCATGGTTGTTAGAGACAATATACTAACACCACGTACCAAATTTCAATCGGATCGGATGACTTTTACTCGTCTAAGAGGCTCCGGAGGTCAAATCTGGGGATCGGTTTATATGGGGGCTATATATATAATTATGGGCCGATGTGGACCAATTTTTGCATGGTCATTAGAGAACATATACCAACACCACGTACCAAATTTCAGCCGGATCGGATGAAATTTGCTTCTCTTAGAACAATCACAAGCCAAATTTGGGGGTCCGTTTATATGGGGGCTATACGTAAAAGTGGACCGATATGGTCCATTTGCAATACCATCCGACCTACATCAATAACAACTACTTGTGCCAAGTTTCAAGTCGATAGCTTGTTTCGTTCGGAAGTTAGCGTGATTTCAACAGACGGACGGAATTTCACCACGACCCAGAATATATATATATATATATATATATATATATATATATATATATATATATATATATATATATATATATATATATATATATATATATATATATATATATATATATATATATATATATATATATATATATATATATATATATATATATATATATATATATATATATATATATATATATATATATATATACTTTATGGGGTCTTACAGCAATATGTCGATGTGTTACAAACGGAATGACAAAGTTAATATACCCCCCATCCTATGGTGGAGGGTATAAAAACTAACTATTCTCTTTCATTGATAGGCTAAGATGTTTCCGAACCGCTCTCGTATGTTACAGAAGCGATTTTTTTTGAGTGTGTAGGGTTCCTAAGTTATCAGTACATGGGCGCGGACATTTTGAAATTTTAACCTGTTTTCTTTGGGTAAGTGAATAACGGTCACTAGACAAAAATTCTGTATTAATCTTTTTTTTTTTTTTTTGATTTTTGCACGTGAAGAGGGACCTCCCTCTCGCCCGACTTTTGCTAAATTGATGTACCATATTATTGAAAAACACAATTTAGTGTTTCTTTCTTTATTGAAATTAGATGTGACACAAATGAGTTTATTTGAAAGACTTAAAAAAATGCAAAGCATACTATGAATACATACAAGAAAAAAATACTATTTTGATATCATAGCCTACTTAAACGATTATTACAAATATTGATAGAAAGTGTTCATTGTACAAAGTGGATATAAAATTCAACATTCCCCCTCAATGAACATTTTCTCTCAAAATAAATTGTTTATTGAATTAATCAAAATCTCTTATTCTAGCAAAGTCCTAACATTTTAGTAAATTTATTATGTGATATCTTCGGAAGATTCTTAGTAAGTATATCCGCTATATTTTCATTACTTGGACAATAATTTAAATTGATTTCTCCACGCTGGTAAACATCTCGGATATGATGATATTTGATGTCAATATGTTTACTTCGATTGTGATAAACAGGATTCTTGACAAGATTAATTGCGCTCATATTGTCCACATTCATTGTGATGGCTTTTGGACATTGAATTTTCATCTCATTAAACAATTTCTTTAAATATGTTACCTCTTTACATGCGGAAGACATAGACATGTATTCAGCTTCAGTACTGCTGAGTGCAACTGTATCTTGCTTTTTCGATTCATACGAAACTACTGCTCCTGCCATTATGCAAACATATCCTGTATATGACTTCCTGTCAGTACAATCGCCACCCCAATCCGCATCTGTGAAGCATACAATCGGACTACCCGTTTTCTTAAATTTTATGGCCATATCTTCCGAAGCATGAAGATATTTTAGAACTCTTTTAGCTGCGCTCATGTGCTCACTGTGAGGATTGTTATTTCTTTGTGATAATTTACTCACAGAATGTAAAATATCTGGCCGTGTATTTAATGCAATATACATTAAAGATCCAATGAGAGATTGATACTGCACTGCATCAGCTAATTTGCAACTTTCGTTATCGCACTTGATTTGATGTCTGGGATCTAGTGGTGTTGAAATTGGTCGACATGTTTCCATTTCAAAATTCTTCAATAATTTCCGTATCTGCGATTTCTGTTTTACTGAAATATCGCCCAATTCTCCTTTGCGTTCTATTTCGAGACTTAGAAAATATTTTGCCGCTCCTTTGTCCACTACCTTGACATGTTTCGCAATACCATTCTTTATATCTTGCATGTCATCCAAATTTGAACATGCTATTAAAAGGTCATCGACATAGACTGCTATAATGTTCATTCTATTTTCTTTGTGCATAGTATATACACAAGGTTCACTTTCACACTGTTGGAATCCAATACCTTTCAAAATATTATCCAACTTGAAATTCCATTGCCTGCCTGATTGTTTCAGCCCGTAAATGGCTTTCTTTAGCTTTAAAACATGATTGGGAAATTTGTTATCGATGAATCCTTCTGGTTGTGACATATAAACTTCTTCATTCAGTTCACTATTTATATATGCTGATGATACATCCATTTGATGAAGGTGTAATTTATATTCTACTGCCAAGGCAAAGATTATACGTATGGTTTCATGTCTAACCACTGGTGAAAATGTTTCCATATAATTTATTCCAAAAATTTGAGAACAACCTTTTGCTACTAATCTGGCCTTGAACCTCTCTATATTATCGTCCTTATCCTTTTTCAGTGCAAATACCCATTTATTACTTACAACTTTTTGATTATTTGGTTTCTTTACAAGCTGCCATGTATCATGCTCTAGTAGTGACTGATATTCCTTTTGCATTGCTGCCCACCACTCCTGTTCATATGGGCCTTTTAAAGCATCTTCAACTGTATCTGGAATTTGAACCTCTTCTGCGCGTAGTACATTTAAAGTATTAAATACTTTTCGTGGTCTGCGAGGTTTTCCAGTTCGGACAATTTTTGGCCTTCCTCTACCTCTCGTAGCTACTTGCAAATTCTGAGGAGTTTCGTCTTCGTTATCTTCAAACGATTCATACTCACTCTCAATGTGAACATCATGAACTTCATTGTTTAAATTTATTTCTTGAATTTCTTCCTTTTCAATCACTGGATTTTCAGAACTAGTTGCTGATACTTCCTCTGTACAAATTGAAATTTCTTTGTCTTGTTCAGGTATATTTTCGACAAAATACACGTCGCGGCTAACTATAATTTGCCGTCGTTCCTTATCAAATAAACGATATGCTTTTGAGGTATCCGCATAACCCACCATTACACATTTACGTCCTCTTGGTTCAAATTTGGTCTTCTGACGTTTATTTAAAGCTACTGCTAAAGAACCAAATACTTTTAAATGTCCAACTGATGGCTTCTTACCATAAAAGACTTCAAATGGTGTACTTCCTGGAAGTGATTTTGATGGAGACCTGTTTCTAAGATATGCTGCAGTGTAAACTGCTTCTGCCCACAGGTTTTCTCCTAGATTTGCTCCTATCAGCATACTTCTGGCCATCTCAATCAGAGTTCGGTTAAACCTTTCAGCAACGCCATTTTGCTGTGGCGTATATGGTACCGTAAGCTGACGAACTATTCCATGTTTCACAAGGTATTGATCAAAACGCTTGTTGAGAAACTCAGTGCCATTATCGCTTCTTAAAATTTTGACCTTCTTGCCCATCTGTTTTTCAATCATGACATGAAATTCTTGAAATTTATTGAAGACTTCATCCTTACTTTTAAGGAAATAAACAAATACGTATCTTGATTTGTCATCAATAAATGTTACCATATATCTTGATCCGCCAATAGATGTCGTTTTCATGGGACCACAAACGTCTGCGTGGATGACTTCGACAATATCCTTTGCTCGATTTTCTGAATCTCCGAATGGTCTTTGAACACTTTTGCTTCTCATACATACCGTGCAATTTAAATCATTAGGAATTTCGATTTCCAATCCTCGTACCAACTGTTTTGATTTCAGCTCTCTTAGGCTTCCAAAATTTAAATGTCCATAACGACAATGCCATTTCATGGCTTCTTCTACAGACTTTTTTGATGCAAATAATGTTGACTCCTTCTGTTTACAGATAAACATTTCGTCGACTTTCTGAGCTTTCAAAACTAACTCACCTTTGTTATTCAAAATTTCTGCTCCTTTTCTGCTGAAATTCACACTGTGACCATATGCAATCGCCTTCGACACGGACAGGAAATTACATTGCAATTCAGGAACAAACAGCACATTCACCAGAGTTACATTACGATCTTTATAATGTAAATTGATTGTTCCAATACCTTCCGCCTGAATGCTGTTGTTTCCTGGAAGAACTATATTTTCTTGATGGGTTTTAAATTCGGAAAATAAATCTCGTTTGCAACACATGTGCGACGAAGCACCACTGTCAACACACCAACTTGTTTTGCTCAGAAATTCTTGACCATTTGCCGCTGAAAACAAAGCATTTTCTTCTCCTTTTCCTTCGTTCGGTTTCAATGCCCCTTTTCTGCATTCAGATGCATAATGCCCCATTTTCTTGCATTTGAAACATTTAATGCCTTTCTTAAAAATTGATTGAGATTCGTTGGACTTTTCCTTGTAATTATTTCTATTAAATTTCTCTGGCTTTTGCACTTCCTTACTACGCCTCGATGCAAATGCATGTCCAGTTACATTATTTTCTTGATCTTGAGTCTTTCTTCGTTCTCCTTCTTCAAGCAACTTAATTTTCAATGCCGACAAGGAAGGTAGACTATCCCTAGCCTCTAATGCAACGACCAAATTCTCGTACGAATCCGGTAAACTGGCTAAAAGCATAATTGCAAACAGCTCTTCCTGAAGTTCTACGCCAACTTCGGCTAGTTTTTCCACGTTTGCACTAAAATGACAAATGTACTTCTGCATACATTCACCTTCCGTCATTTTCATAGCTAAAAGTCTCTTGAATAATGATACTTTCCGGGCGGGACCCTTTGGCCGATGTACATCTTTAAGTATTTCCCATGCCTCTCTAGCTGTTTTACAGCTTTTTATATGCTGCAGCTGAATAGAAGACACACACAAAACAATCGTAGCTAATGCTTTCTCATTCTTGATTTTCAGTTGCGCTGCAATTCCGGCATCTTGGGTTCCAGGCACATCTTCGGATATAACATTCCACAAATCTTGAAACACGAGAACATTCTTGATTAACACACTCCATGTGTCATAATTGGTTTCATCCAATTTCTCGATATTGAACATGGAATTCATTGTTAATTTTCTTTTATACAAAACGATTTAAAAACGCGAAGAAAATTCACAAAAACAATATTTCACAGTTCTGCCTGTCTGGGCTCATAACCTATTGAAAAACACAATTTAGTGTTTCTTTCTTTATTGAAATTAGATGTGACACAAATGAGTTTATTTGAAAGACTTAAAAAAATGCAAAGCATACTATGAATACATACAAGAAAAAAATACTATTTTGATATCATAGCCTACTTAAACGATTATTACAAATATTGATAGAAAGTGTTCATTGTACAAAGTGGATATAAAATTCAACACATATAAAGCTTAACTATTTCAATTTACGTGCAATTTACATGATACTTAGAGGAAGGTCACGCCATAAATTTATCTTGAATTAACTTGAAATTTTCTCTGGTAGTGCCTTCTTAAACGGCAAAATATGAAAATATTTTAAATTTTAAAATATTTCTCTAATAAACAGTAGTTTCGTTTTGTTATTGTTTGAAAAAAAAAATATTTAAAACTAATTGTATGTACTTAAATTAGCAATACATTGATTTATTTTTATTTAACTTTAGCCGTTGGTGCGAATTTGCGAAAGAAACGATAACACAAAGAAATAAATCCCATAAACTTCCTTGAACCATCAGAGCAAAGGCAAATGTATTGAAATCGATTCGAATTGAAATGAGTCAAAGTGCCAGAAGTTATTCGCAATTGAAGTAGTTGCAAAACCACCATACAAAACAATCAAAATAAGTACATCAGAGAGTTAATGAAAACTTCTCAACATTGAGATATTCTTAGACGGTAGTTATCGTTGTCATTCTCCAAGCCCCAAATTGCTTAACTGACTGTTGCTGGCTGGACCACCTCGGCCACCACCAATAATTGACGTACAATCGATCCATGTATTTCTTTTCCCATCCATAAATGACGCAGATGCTCCAATTACGTTTGACGATAAGTTCGAAGCGAAAACAAGTTTGAATCATAAACATTTATAAAAATGGATCGATCAAGAAAAAAATCTATTTAAGTCCATTCAAACAAATATATGTATATAAAATCAAACAATAATAATTCCATTAAAGTTAAACAGCAGCATTATTTTATTAAACCGCACATTGGTGGAATTTATGTTTTAATTAAATAAAATTCATACCAGATATTATGAGGTATCCTATTTTTAACTACACATGTAAAGATATGCAAGTTTAGTTACAACAAATAAAAGTGTACACAGAAAAAAAATATTTTTTGTCTTCAATCACGAAATTAAATGATCCAATTAATTTTTAATTGAAATGTTTTCAATCGCAGAAATGATAGTATCAATCACCAAAGTCAATTATCATTAACCAATTAAATTTTTTATTAAATATTTTTTGAAATGCAATTCACGAAAATTTTTATACCCACCACCATAGAATGGTGACGGGGGTATAATAAGAAATATCGATTTCGACTATATAAAGTATATATATTTTTGATCAGGGAGAAATTCTAAGGCGATATAACGATGTCCGTCTGTCTGTCTGTCTGTTGTAATCACGCTACAGTCTTCAATAATGAAGCAATCGTGCTGAAATTTTGTACAAACTCGTCTTTTGTCTGCAGGCAGGTCAAGTTCGAAGATGGGCTATATCGGTCCAGATTTTGATATAGTCCCCATACAATTGGAAATCTAGAAGTATTTTAGGACCATAAAGAGGTTGCAGAAAATTGTGAGTATCGGTCCATATTTTGGTATAGCCTCCATATAGACCGATTTCCCGATTTTACTTCTTGGGCTTCTAGAATCCGAAGTTTTTATCCTATTTGCCTGAAATAGGAAATCTAGAAGTATTTTCGGGTCATAAAGTGGTGTGCCGAAAACGTTGAGTATCGGTCCATATTTTAGTATAGCCCCCATAAGAACGATCTCCCGATTTAACTCCTTGGGTTTCTAGAAACCGTAGTTTTTATCTGATTTGCCTGAAATTGTAAATATTCTGGTATTTTAGGCCCACAAAAACGCGTATCGGATTAAGTTTTTATCGGTCTATTTGGTAATGCCTCCATATAGACCGACTTCACTTCTTGAGGGTGTAGATGGCGCACTGATCATGAAAATTTTACTTCTACAGATTTAAGATTTCAAATCAAGACGTTATTTTATAATTTTCTTGCACACTTACAAGAGATGTTAATGATTTCTCTAAAACTCAAACAAAAATGGTTCTTATAAATCCAGAATCTGATATAGTCCTCATAGGTGAAATCTTTAAATTTATCTTCGGGAAGTGTCCTCAAGCCCTCCTGAAATTTCAAAGGAAACCCTAATATTTGGTTCATGGGTGGGTATTTAAGATTCGGCCCGGCCGAACTTAGTGTTGTATATTTTTAGTTTAATATATCCACGTATGGACTAACTTACAATTGAGAAGAAGGTGTTAAGAAATTTGAAGATACCTTGCTATTGGCAAGTGTTATCACAACTCAGTGTTATCGATTGTGGATGACAGTCTTTAGTACAAGTTTCTATGTAATCCATGGTGGAGCGTACATTAGATTCGTCCTGGCCGAACTTACGGCCGTATATACTTGTTATGGAACATTTTGTCAACATTTTATTTGTACAGAAAATTTTGTCAAAAGTTTATTATTATACAAAATTTTGTCAAGATTTTATTTCTATAGAAAATTCTGTCAAAATTTTATTTCTATAGAAAATTTTGGTAAACTGAATTATATACGTATTTAATCGGCTTTTTTTGTTTAATATATACCCCGTAGGTACTAACTTAACATACAATTGAGAAGACGGTGTTAAGAAGTTTTAAGGTACCTTGCCATCGGCAAGTATTACCGCAACCCAAGTAATTCGGTTGTGGATGACAGTCTTTAGTACAAGATTCTATGCAATCCATGGTGCCGAACTTATGGCCGTATATACTTGTTTATGTATATACTGAGAAATGGGCGAACACAGAAAATAATATTGTAATTTTTGAGCTAACAATAAATTGTTGTTACAGAAAATTTTTAAGTTCAACAAAATTTTTGTTGATATAACAAAATGTTTGTTTATATAACACAATTGGTTGCTAAAGTGACTAAAATCGTAATTGTATTTACAAATTACGTTGTTAGCTCAAATTTAAACATAATTTTAATTGTATTGACAATCAAATTAATTGATATTTTTTTTGTGTGAAAGATAATGGTCTTGGTGTAAATCCAGCAAAGACAGAACTAGTCATGTACTGCAAAGATCGCAAAACTCCCACGGTTAGGCCCATTTCCTTAGGGGGTACTGAAATTCCCTTTGGCGAGTGTGCAAAATACCTTGGCGTTATTTTGGACAGGAAGCTGAATTTTAGGCTTAATATTAAAGAGAGGGCGAGAAAAGCCACGGTAGCTTTGTACTCGTGCAAAAAGGCAATAGGGAAAAAGTGGGGACTAAAACCAAAAATTGTGCATTGGCTATACACGGCAGTGGTTAGACCTACAATGCTATATGGTGTTGTAGTCTGGTGGCCGGCACTTCAGAAACCGACTTGTTTAGATAAAGTTCAGCGTATGGCGAGCTTATGTATCTCAGGCGCATTTAGTAAGGCAGGAACAGACTCCCTTAAAAAAAAGTTTGAAACTCTAATTCCCAACAGTGAGTGTACACAGACCCCGGGGAATAAAAGATATATAGATTTCTATACTGATGGCTCCAAATTGAATGGACAAGTGGGGTTCGGAGTGTATTCTAAAGATCAGGAAATTCGAATAGCGAAAATATTACCTAATCACTGTAGTGTTTTTCAGGCTGAAATATTGGCAATAAGAGAGGAGGTGAATTGGCTAAGAAGTAATGTTCCAATAAATATTGGCATTAATATATACTCAGACAGTCAACCTGCAATAAAATCCTTGGACTCTGTGTTCCTCAACTCGAAAACGGCCATCTACTGCCGCAAATCTCTCAACGAGATGGCTGAGCAGTACAATATTCACTTAATATGGGCGCCTGAACATACCGGGTAACTGCGAAGCAGATGAGTTAGCAATTCTAGGAACTACCTTACATATTCCAGGGGAACTAGAATCTGTTGGTATGCCTCTGGCCACCTGCAAGCTCTTACTGCGTGAGAAGGCTGTTATGATGGCCAATATTCGATGGGAGAATTGCAAGGGTTGTAACGACACCAAGCAAATATGGACCCATTTAAACTTAAACCGCAAACTAGATATGCTAGTGTTCTCAAGGCGTCAGATAGCACTCCCGATATCTGCTATAACAGGTCGCTGCCTGATAGGCGAAGTTGCAAAAACTATAGGTGCGAAGTATAATGACTATTGTATGAGCTGTCATGATGCGGAGGAAAAGGAATCAATAAATCACCTCTTGTGTGAGTGTCCTGCTTTTTGTGTAAGGCGTAAGCGAATTTTAGGAGCATATAGCTTTAGATTACTGGCGGACCTGGAAAACGTTAACTTAAGCAGTTTGTTAATGTTTTTGGAGCAATCTGGTTGGTTCCACAAAAGTAAATAATAGAGAAGGTTCAGTGGTTAAGACTAGAAGTGCCCATATGTAATAGGTACCTTTTAGTTAAATGTGGTATCACAATGGACTGAATAGTCTAAGTGAGCCTGAAATTTAATCGGGCTGCCACGTTAACCTAACCTAACCTATCCTAACCTACTTGTTTATGTTAACCTGATATTAATGCAGGCTGGTTCTTCATCCAAATTAATTACTTTACATATTGTTATTACAATTTTAATACGAGCTTATTAGACATGAAGGATTGAGGAATTGATTGATTATGAAGCTATTGAAAAAAGTCTAACTAGAAATATGTTTCTTTGCTGGCTAATGCAAGTTTCCATAGTGTTTAGTGTAGATCTGGCGGAATGAGATAATTTAATTTGGGTTTTATATGCTAATTTCCTAAGGAAATTACATACGAGAATTATTCCATCCAAATTTACCCATTTTTCACCACCACAGTGTATCATCTTCTCACATAGCTACTATTGCTTAATCTTTTCTTTTGATTTCGGTTTGTTACTACACTAATGCAACAACAAATCGAATTTTTATTTTTGCAATATTTTGTTCCAAAATCACAGCCCATTTTGGCTATTTCAAGCACAGTTTTTTTTCTGACATTAAGTCTTCAATAAGACGCATTTTGAAGTTTCATAGTAAAAATTTAATATGTAATGCCGAACAGCTTTTCGAAATCTTGTGCACATTTTAGGAATATATATAAAATTACTTTCCAAAAGTTTGAAATTCGAAAATTTTAAATTTTGACTATTTTCAATCATAAATTGCGAATATCTCCAAAACGGTTTGAGATAGAAAGTTGATTCAAACGGCACAAATGAGTACTAACCTAGCACAAATTGGCACAACGTTCAGATTTTTGAAATTCGAAAATTTTAAATTTTGACTATTTTCAATCATAAATTGGCATTTTTTAAAAAAAGTTTTTGCGAATATCTCCAAAACGGTTTGAGATAGAAAGTTGATTCAAACGGCACAAATGAGTACTAACCTAGCACAAATTGGCACAACGTTCAGTTTTTTGAAATTCGAACATTTTAAATTTTGACTATTTTGGCATAAATTGGCATTTTTTAAAAAAAAGTTTTTGCGAATATCTCCAAAACGGTTTGAGATAGAAAGTTGATTCAAACGGCACAAAATAGTACTAACCTAGCACAAATTGGCACAACGTTCAGTTTTTTGAAATTCGAAAATTTTAAATTTTGACTATTTTCAATCATAAATTGGCATTTTTAAAAAAAAAGTTTTTGCGAATATCTCCAAAACGGTTTGAGATAGAAAGTTGATTCGAACGGCACAAATGAGTACTGAACTAGCACAAATTGGCACAACATTCAGTTTTTTGAAATTCGAAAATTTAAATTTTGGCGTTTTTCAAACACATATTTTTGAACTTTTTTAAAAATTTAATTTGGCTGTTTCTCGGAAACGGCTTGAGATAGAAAGGTGATCTCAACGGCACAACTTAGCACAAGTCGATAACGGTTTAATACAATATTAAAAATTTCGAAATTCGAAAATGGCGATTCTGGAAATTTTTCGAAATTTTAGAATTTCTCGAAAACTATAAGAGATAGAATTTTTATTTAAACGGCACAATAATGTACTCGGCTAGCACAACTCAGCACAACTGTCAAAATGTCGAATTTCGAAAATGGCGATTCTGGCAAAAATTTTGTTGAAAAAAGTTTTTTCGAAATATCTCGGCTATTTGATAAAATTTAAAAAAACAAATTGCAGCACAAATCGGCACAAACCTAGCACAATCCAGCACAACTTTCAAATTTTCGAAATTCGAAAATGGCAATTCTACTTTCTTGGACATATGATTCTGTTAAAAAAAAGTTCTTTACATAGACTCGTGGGCGCCTAAAACTTTGCTCTCTAAATATTACTGTTTGACAGTATGTGTTGCTTGTGTGTTGGTGGCTATAGCGGTAATTGTCTGTTGATGACAGCTACGTAGCCCATTGGATAGTGTGTTGGTTTACCAACTGTATAGTCCGCGGCGAAAGGTAAAATTTAAAAAAAATATAAAATTAAATAATTTCTTCTACATTGTTAGTATTACAGAAAAGTGTGCTAAGAATTATACAAACCTCGTGTAAAAGAGAAACATGTGAGGGAAGATACAATTAGCCATAAAAATATTTGTTTTTTTTTTTTGTGTGTTAGTCTTTATGAATTTGTTTTTATATCCCGAAAACAGAATCAACGTTTATCACAAAAATAATATACTTTTCTTTCAAACAAACTTCCTTACAGCGAAGTGTAAATGGGAAAAGTTATTTGTTTGTTAGTCTAAAAATTCGTTTGGGAGAAACGAATATTTTTTGCGTGTAGATGTAGTTGAAAAAGTTACTTCTACAAATTCACTGTTGCTTTGTGTAGTCAGTTTTGGGTTACATCCCACCAACAATTGCACACTACCAACTTTTATAAATTCTTAAACTATTTACGATTTTATTAAACTGATAATAATACACGTTGGCTTTTAAATGTTTTTGGCTTGTTTGCGATATGTGATCAATTACCTTACAAGATACAACAGCAATTCACGTGGGGGCTCAAAGTCATCTTGGTAGACAGTCGACCCAATGTCTGGTTTGTTTTCAGTCTGGTGACTGGTGACGGATGTTTCAGCTTTTGTAACGGCATCGATGGCGGACGTACCTTTTACATGTGACTGTTGGTTTTTTGGTGGCATGAGACCAGTTTCGGTGGTGGTGCCTCCACAAAAACCGGTGTTGTCGCTTTTGCCAGCAGTCTCATGCTCATGTTCATCGGCAGACGAAATGGCATTAGCATTATCCAATTCAATTTCCCGTTTTCGAGCGGCTAGACGTTGTTTTATTTGTGTCGTTGAGGTCATTGCCGAGGTCTTGGCAAGCGCTTCCGCTATTTCGAATTTCTCACGAAAATCCTTGAGCATGGCCAGCTCATGGGGATCAACAATGGGGCGTTGGGTTTCAGCGTTGGTCTTTTCGTTCGACGGGGACTCTTTGATGTTGTCGGATGGTGGCAGGGGAGATACAGATGGTGTTGGTGGTGGTACAACTATGTTGGCCACAATCTCCAATAAATCTTTGGGTGGTCGTCTCTTGTAAGCTGCACCTTCATTATCATTGCCATTGTCGTCATCATCATCATCATCGTCGCTGCTAAACAATTCCTCGTAGTTACTATTTTGCATCAGGATATCCTTTAAAAATTGCTTTCTTTGTATGGCTATTGTAGCTGGCTTTGGCCTTTGTGGAAGTTGTGGCGAGAGTAATATCTCTTGTGATTTTTTGGATGGCCTAGGCGGAGCCTGATCTACAACATCTTTTTGAGGTAGTGGTGGGGCTTCGTCCTTTTTCAAAGGTCTAGGAGGTAGCATTGGAGGTGTTTCAAGCATTGTGTTTTGAACATAATCCTCCAGGATTTTACGATTTTCCCCTGTCCTTTCAGAGTTTGGAATCAAGCCAGCCAAACTTAGACGCAGACGACATTCGTCGGTACATAAACGTCGGCACATTTCGTTAATGGCCAAGGGTCGAGCTGCCAAATCACTGGGTGCTGAACCCACACAGGTTTGACAGGGTGTATAGAAAGTCGAGTTACCAATCAACGAAATGTATTCATCCGAATTGGCCTTGCGACGATCCCCATCATCTTGCTGATTACTACTGGCATAACTGCTGCTGCATTCTGATATGAGAATTTCATAATCTTGCTCCAATGCATCCAGATCATCATCGTTATCTGGGCAGTTTTGAGGATTTTTCACATCCTCTGATTTGGACGGCGTATCATTTATGGGAAAGAATTCTGGTGGTTTTTCCCAATGCGTTGGTGATAAAGAGCCATCATTTTCCGATAGTCGACCTCCGGCATCACTTCGTATATTTTCCGATTGCTGTAAGGAGGATGGTGTGTAATTCAATAGCAACGAGGTAATGGGCATGGATTTACCCAAAGTATCGGAGCGACGATGACCACGCGACTTAAGCACATTTGAACCGAACGAATCTTGGTGAGATTGCATTTTTCTGATTTCCCGTTGACTTTTTTCGATTTGTTAACTTAGTGTATCAGGAGGTGGCGAATGGAATTCTGAATGCGCTTAGAATGGGTCTAGAATTTCATATTTTATGTGATTTGAGAATGTTGCGATAATGAGTTCACATTTGATGGTTGATGTTTTTTTGTAACACTCTTCAAAATTTTTCACATTTCATAAAGTGTGATGTTTTGTTTTAATATTTAATGTTCTAAAAATATATACATAAATACTAAAGTATTTTCTCACAACCACTTTTCTTAAAATTGAATGAAATTTATTATTTATTTCAATATTATACACAGAAAAAAAGTAAACAACATTATGAACAAAAAAATGAACTATCTCGTGCGAAAATTTAACTAAATTGTATTAAAAATTGTGAGATTCTTTAAATTAAAGAAAAATTTCCGAAATTTTTGGATTTTTAATTACCATTTACGAAATGCATCTTTTCGAAAAACAAAAATGAACTACAAATAAAGAAAAAATCTTAGGCGCCATATCATTCCCATTTTATCCACACTGTAGTTCATTCTTACTATTTTTGAGAAGTGTACTAAAAACTTCTGTTTGAGTGAGAATTGAACTAATTTGTATGTCATTGAAATTTTACTGCCATTTAGTTTATAAAAATTTTGAGGCATATTTGGAATAAAGAAAAAATCATTGGGCTGGGGAAAATGTCTTACAAAATTTTAAAAATAAACTAAAACAAAATAAAATGTTTGTAATAAATATGTACTAATATTTAGCATTAGATTTACAACAGACGTTTTTTTTTTCTGTGTAGAAAAATAATGAAGCATACTAAAGCATTTTCCATACTTATTTAAATTGAATGAAATGTTGGAAACGCTCATCCATATATAGTTACAAAAATATTTTTCGTCTTCAATCACGAAATTAATTGATCCAATTAATTTTTAATTTGAAATGTCTCCACTCAAAGAAATGATAGTATCCGTCACCAAAGTCACTGAAAAATGTATTTGTTCCAATAAAAAAAAAAAAAAAATAATAATTGATACAATTAATTTTTATACCCTGCGCCACACTGTGGAACAGGGTATTATAAGTTAGTGCATATGTTTGCAACACCCAGAAGGAGACGAGATATACACATGGTGTCTTTGGCAAAAATGCTCATGGTGGGCTCCTGAGTCGATATAACCATGTCCGTCTGTCCGTGAACACATTTTTGTAATCAAAGTCTAGGTCGCAGTTTTAGTCCAATCGACTTCAAATTTGGCACAAGTATGTGTTTTGGCTCAGAATAGAACCCTATTGATTTTGGAAGAAATCGGTTCAGATTTAGATATAGCTCCCATATATATCTTTCGCCCGATATGGACTTATATGGCCCCAGAAGCCAGAGTTTTATACTAATTTGATTAAAATTTTGCACAAGAAGAACAATTAGCACTATAGTCAAGTGTGCCAAATTTTATTGAAATCGGTTCAGAGTTAGATATGGCTCCCATATATATCTTTCGCCCGATATGGACTAATACGTTCCCAGAAGCCAGAGTTTTCACCCAATTTGGTTGAAATTTTGCACTAGGTGTACAATTAGTTGTTTGCCAAATTTTATTGAAATCGGTTCAGATTTAGATATAGCTCCCATATATATCGTTCGCCCGATTTATACTCATATGACCACAGTGGCCAAGTGGCACAGGGAGTAGAATTAGTATTGTAGCTATGTGTGCCAAATTTGGTTAAAATCGGTTCAGATTTAGATATAGCTCCCATATATATGTTTTTCTGATTTCGACAAATATGGTCAAAATACCAACATTTTCCTTGTAAAATCGCCACTGCTTAGTCGAAAAAAATGACTCTAATTTTCCTAAACTTGTAATACATATATATCGAGCGATAAATCATAAATAAACTTTTGTGAAGTTTCCTTAAAATTGCTTCAGATTTAAATGTTACCCATATTTTTATACCCTCCATCATAGGATGGGGGTATATTAACTTTGTCATTCCGTTTGTAACACATCGAAATATTGCTCTAAGACCCCATAAAGTATATATATTCTGGGTCGTGGTGAAATTCTGAGTCGATCTAAGCATGTCCGTCTGTTGAAATCACGCTAACTTCCGAACAAAACAAGCTATCGACTTGAAACTTGGCACAAGTAGTTGTTATCGATGTAGGTCGGATGGTATTGAAAATGGACCATATCGGTCCACTTTTACGTATAGCCCCCATATAAAGGGACCCTCGGATTTGGCTTGTGGAGCCTCTAAGAAAAGCACATTTCATCCGATCCGGCTGAAATTTGGTATATGGTGTTGATATATGGTCTCTAACAACCATGCAAAAATTGGTCCACATCGGTCCATAATTATATATAGCCCCCATATAAACCGATCCCCAGATATGGCTTGCGGAGCCTAAAAGATAAGCAAATTTCATCCGATCCGGCTGAAATTTGGTACATGGTGTTGGTATATGGTCTCTAACAACCATGTAAAAATTGGTTCACATCGGTCCATAATTATATATAGCCCCCATATAAACCGATCCCCAGATTTGGCTTGCGGAGCCTCAAAGAGAAGAAAATTTCATCCGATCCGGCTGAAATTTGGTACATGATGTTGGTATATGGTCTCTAACAACCATGCAAAAATTGGTCTATATCGGTCCTTAATTATATATAGCCCCCATATAAACCGATCCCCAGATTTGGCTTGCGAAGTCTCCAAGAGAAGCAAATTTCATCCAATCCTGTTGTAATTTGGAACATGGTGTTAGTATATGATCTTTAACAACCGTGCCAGAATTGGTCCATATCGGTCCATAATTATATATAGCCCCCATATAAAACATTCTCCAGATTTGATCTCCGGAGCCTCTTGGAGGAGCAAAATTCATCCGATCCGGTTCAAATTAGGCACGTGGTGTTAGTATATGGTCGCTAACAACCATACCAAAATTGGTCCAATCACACAAAAATTGGTCCATAACTGTTCATAATTTTATTTCTATAGAAAATTTTGTCAAGATTTTATTTCTATAGAAAATTTTGTCAAAATTTTATTCGGTTCATAATAAAATTTTCATCATTGTCAAAATTTTATTTCTATAGCAAATTTTGTCAAAATTATATTTCTATAGAAAATTTTGTTAAAATTTTATTCGGTTCAATCATGGTTGCCACTCGAGCCAAAAATAATCTACCAAGATTTTATTTCTATAGAAAATTTTGTCAAAAGTTTATTTCTATAGAAAATTTTGTTAAAGTTTTATTTCTGTAGAAATTTTCTTTCTATAGAAAATTTTGTCAAAATTTTTATTTCTATAGAAAATTTTGTGAAAATTTTATTTCTATAGAAAATTTTGTTAAAATTTTATTTCTGTAGAAAATTTTGTCAAAATTTTATGTCTACTGAATTATATACAAACTGAAAACTGAATTATATACATATTGGATCGATCTTTTTTGATTTAATATATACCACGTATGGACTTACATACAATTTAGAAGATGGTGTTAGGAGGTTTTAAGATACCTTGCCATCGACAACCGTTACCGCAACTTAAGTAATTCGATTGTGGATGGCAGTGTTTAGATGAAGTTTCTACGCAATCCATGATGGAGGGTACATAAGCTTCCGCCTGGCCGAACTTACGGCCGTATATACTTGTTTTTACTAACATTGTGTTCCACCCTAGTGCATTAGCCGGCTTAAATTTTAAGTCTATAGATTTTGTAGAAGTCTATCAAATTCTGTCCAGATCGAGTGATATTTAAATGTATGTATTTGGGATAAACCTTTATATATAGCACCCAACACATTTGACGGATGTGATATGGTATCGACAATTTAGATTTACAAAGTGGTGCAGGGTATTATATAGTCGGCCCCGCCCGACTTTAGACTTTCCTTACTTGTTTTTATTATTCATTTTTGTTTCAACTAAAAAATTTGTTGAACCAATTAAATGTTTAATTGAATATTTTTTGAAATTCATTAAAAATTTTAACTGGAAAATTTTGGGTGATTTTTTTGTGTAGATGAAGTGTATGAACACCATCATAGCGATAATTGGTAATTGGTAATTTAATTGATTCAATTAATTTTTGTGATTGAATTCTGTTTTAATTCAAACAGGAATTGATCCAATTAAACATTTCAAAACTTTGGAAGTTCTTCTAAAGGCACAGCTTTAAAAGCACTACCAAACATGGCCTCCCAAAAATGTTCTTTATTATAACTAATTTTTTTATTTTAACTTTTATTTTAATTTAGATTTTTATAAGTAGCTTTTTTTCATATTTTTAATTTGTAATTTATTTTTTTTTTGTTTCAAATAGGTTAAAAACAGAGTAAGAATTAATAAATTTGTTGAAAAAAATGCTACATCCATTCGATAAAAATTGTCCATTTTTGAAAATATTAGAGAGATCATAAGTTCCAGACAAGCTTTAGAATGCTTTAGAGTGCATTAAGAATTGTACAAAATTATAAAAACTATTAATTTGGCAAAATATCACAAAATTGTTTAATTCACACCGAAAAAAAAATACGGATTTCACCTTAAGAAGTGATGCCCATGTTAAATTCATCGACAATTCTGCACCACTTTTGGATCCAAAAAGAACATTTTCATTACTTTTTTGGCGACGATTTTTTTTTTGCTCACACAAATATATTCAATCACGAAATTAATTGATCCAATTAATTTTTAAATGAAATGTTTTCAATCACAAAAATGATAGTATCAATTACCACAGCCAATTAAAAAATTAATTTGTCCAATTAAAAATTTAGTTGAAACTATTAATTCTTGTAATAGATTTTTGTTGAATTCATTATCAATTCAACTTTTAATTGAATATTTTTGAAAATTCAATTAAAATTTTAATTGGAAATATTTTGGTGAAAATTTTTGCTGTGCTGGGACGTTTTAGACATTACGCGTTTTTGGCATTTTAATTTGTTATACATAATTAAATTCCATTTAATTATAACGGCAGTTTATATGGCGCATTTTTTTTATTTTGGAATTACTATAGCAGTGAAGTGCTTTCAAAATACATTTAAATTTCATTCAATTCTAAGGTTGGTGGTAACACATATGATCACTTTTTAATTTGAAAACACATAAGGGGGACTTTTTGCAAAATTTCACTTTTTTAAATTAGTTAATTAATTATTAACTTTACATTCTACATTATAGATTGTCTTAAATATCACAAATCTTGGTTACCCGAAGTTTTAATAAATGACTATAGGGGAATGCACTAAAATAAAAAAGAATTAGAAGTTGTATCATTTATAGTGGTTCACATTTTTCCCCTGCTATATATATTTTTTTATTAAATCAAATGTTATGGGGGTCCACTAACCGAGATTAGATGCCATCTGAAAATTTTTTTTTCAAAACCATTCTATTTTTGTTTTCTTTTATCTTAAATTTGGTTGATTCGAACATGGACTAAATCGCGTGTCCAAGATATTTTGTTAATTGAACATGGAATAAACCGAATGATTTAAACAAATGAAGCGTATGCGTTCACTCAACTGATGTTTAGAACATGAAACTAGTAAATCTGTGAGACAATTAGTGTTCCTTATTTATATGTGGCTACAAGCGAGGCTATCTACACAAAAACGCCAACAGACGGACGCATAGTCAGACTTTAACAAACCTCTCACAAAACCAGACATCAAGTGTTACTTGTTATTGCTGCTGCTTATGGCTGCACTTAAAGGGGATATGTTTGTAGTTTGTGATACCCCTTAAATGTTTTATGTGCCAGACAAGAACTCGCCAAAAACACAAAAAGTTCGAGCAGCGAAATAAACAATCGGTCGTTTGGGATGACAGCTATTCAAGCACTCTGATCGATTTACCACTACTGCCCTCCTTCTCGGCACCATAGTATGGTATCAGTCATACTTATGGGGCTGCGCCTGCGTACACCAACCACATGCAAGTTCTATGGCGACAGCTTTAACAGAGTAATTTCCAAATAGAATGTCATGCAAAACAAACTATTGACAAATGGACGGACGGACGGACAGACTGAGAATCAAACCTGGCTGGAAGTGCCTGTTATACAGTAAATAAGCGTTCTTCCGCCTCAGGCCTGCTGACAGGCTGGTTGACACAACAAAGTGATTCTGGTGGTGTGAGTCAACAAGTAAATTAACAATTGTTTCCATTCGATACAACAACAAAACGAAAACAAACAGTATTTCTAAAAAACTATTGATTTAATAACGAACATTAAGGCAATCAACATTTACTCTAGGCGATTTGACAATTTTCTCTCACTTAGCTAATTAATTGAATTGAACTGTATTTATTTATTTATTTTCAAAATGTTTTAATGTTTACCATGGAACAATGTGAATCCTAAACTTTTGCCGATAGGAAATCCCTAAAGCTAAGTAAGTCTTCATTAATGAACAGAACATTTTGTCACAATTGTATTTCTATAGAAAATTTTTCCCAAAATTTTATTTCTGTAGCAAATTTTGTCGAAATTTTATTTCTGTAGCAAATTTTGTCAAAATTTTATTTCTATAGAAAATTTTGTCGAAATTTTATTTCTGTAGAAAATTTTTGTCAACATTTCATTTCTATAGAAAATTTTGTGACAATTTTACTTCTATAGAAAATTTTGTCAAAATTTTATTTCTATAGTAAATTTTGTCAACATTTTATTTCTATAGCAAATTTTGTCAAAATTTTATTTCTATGGAAAATTTTGCCAAAATTTTATTTCTATGGAAAATTTTGCAAAAAATTTGTTTTTATAGACAATTTTGTCAAAATTTTATTTCTATAGAAAATTTTTGTCAAAATTTTATTTCTATAGAAAATTTTGCCAAAGTTTTATTTCTATAGTAAATTTTGTCAAAATTTTATTTCTATAGAAAATTTTGCCAAAATTTTATTTCTATAGAAAATTTTGTCAAAATTTTATTTCTATAGAATATTTTTGTCAAAATTTTATTTCTATAGAAAATTTTGTCCACATTTTATTTCTATAGAAAATTTTGTCAAAATTTTATTTCTATAGAAAATTGTGCCAAAAAATTTTTTTATAGAAAATTTTGTCATATTTTTATTTTTATAGAAAATTTTGTCAAAATTTTATTTGTATGGAAAATTTTGCCAAAATTTTATTTCTGTGAAAAATTTTGCCAAAAATTTATTTTTATAGAAAATTTTGTCAAAATTTTATTTCTATAGAAAATTATGTTAAAAATTTTATGCTATAGAAAACTTTATCAAAATTTTATTTCTGTAGAAAATTTTGCCAAAATTTTATTTCTGTAGAAGATTTTGATAAAATTTTATTTCTTTGGAAAATTTTGTCAACATTTTTTTTTATAGAAATTTTTGTAAAAAATTTATTTCTATAGGATGTTTTGTCAAAATTTTATTTCTATAGAAAATTTTGTCAAAAAATTATTTCTATAGCAAATTTTGTCAACATTTTATTTCCATTCGTTTTGTTTTGTTATTGTTGGTTTTGTTTTTTAAGTATTGTTGTTGTTTTTTTTATTTCAGCTTAAAACCATACATTGACTAAACTACAAGTGTAGCTTAACCAACAGAGGAAAAGAATGTTTGTCAAATTTATTTGGGCAAAGCCCTATAGACTGCAAGATGGTTGGATGGACGCACGTTTCGGAATTACCACATTCCTCATCAGCATCCTCTACTTGCAGCGAAACTATCAACCAATTATCAGAATAAATTCAGGCAGTTCATTAAACCCAACAATGAACCACACTTGAACCTTCCGAAAAAAGGTTTTGTATGATAGCCGGCTTATGCCGAAATAAATTCGAAACAAACTATCATACAAAACCTTTTTTCGGAAGGTTCCAGTGTGGTTCATTGTTGGGTTTAATAAACTGTCTAAATTTATTCTGATAATTGGTTGATAGTTTTGCTGTAAGTAGAGGATGCTGATGAGGAATGTGGTAATTCCGAAACGTGCATCCATCCAACTATCTTGCAGTCTACAGAGCTTTGCCCAAATAAATTTGGCAAACATTCTTTTCCTCTGTTGGTTAAGCTACACTTGTAGTTTAGTCAATGTATGGTTTAAGCTGAAATAAAAAAAAAACAACAACAAAATTTTATTTCTCTAGAAAATTTTGTCAACATTTTATTTCTATAGAAATTTTTTGTCAAAATTTTATTTCTGCAGAAAATGTTGTCCAAATTTTATTTCTATAGAAAATTTTGTCCAAATTCTATTTGTATAGAAAATTTTGTTAACATTTTATTTCTATAGAAAATTTTGTCAAAATTTTATTTCTATGGAAAATTTTGCCAAAAATTTATTTTTATACACAATTTTGTCAACATTTTATTTCTATAGAAAATTTTTGTCAAAATTTTATTTCTATAGAAAATTTTGCCAAAGTTTAATTTCTGTAGAAAATTTTGTCCAAATTTTATTTCTATAGAAAATTTTGTCAACATTTTTTGTCTATGGAAAATTTTGCCAAAATTTTATTCCTATGGAAATTTTTGCCAAAAATTTATTTCTGTAGAAAATTTTGTAAAAATTTTATTTCTATAGAAATTTTTTGTCAAAATGTTATTTCTATAGAAAATTTTGTCCACATTTTATTTTTATAGAAAATTTTGTCAAAAAATCATTTATATAGCAAATTTTGTCAAAATTTTATTTCTATAGAAAATTGTGCAAATTTTTTTTTATAGAAAATTTTGTCAAATTTTTATTTTTATAGAAATTTAGTCAAAAATTTATTTCTATGGAAAATTTTGCCAAAATTTTATTTCTGTGGAAAATTTTGTCAACATTTTTTTTTCTATAGAAAATTATGTTGAAATTTTTATGCTATAGAAAATTTTGTCAAAATTTTATTTCTGTAGAAAATTTTGCCAAAATTTTATTTCTATAGAAAATTTTGTCAAAATTTTATTTCTATAGAATATTTTTGTCAAAATTTTATTTCTACAATTAATGAATTGTTGATTGAAAATTTTGTCCACATTTTATTTCTATAGAAAATTTTGTCAAAATTTTATTTCTATAGAAAATTGTGCAAAAAAATTTTTTTATAGAAAATTTTGTCATATTTTTATTTTTATAGAAAATTTTGTCAAAATTTTATTTGTATGGAAAATTTTGCCAAAAATTTATTTTTATAGAAAATTTTGTCAAAATTTTATTTCTATAGAAAATTTTGTCAACATTTTTTGTCTATGGAAAATTTTGCCAAAATTTTATTCCTATGGAAATTTTTGCCAAAAATTTATTTCTGTAGAAAATTTTGTCCAAATTTTATTTCTATAGAAAATTTTGTCAACATTTTTTGTCGATGGAAAATTTTGCCAAAATTTTATTCCTATGGAAATTTTTGCCAAAAATTTATTTCTGTAGAAAAATTTGTCAAAATTTTATTTCTATAGAAATTTTTTATCAAATTATTTCTATAGAAAATTTTGTCAAAAAATCATTTATATAGCAAATTTTGTCAAAATTTTATTTCTATAGAAAATTGTGCAAATTTTTTTATAGAAAATTTTGTCAAATTTTTATTTTTATAGAAATTTTGTCAAAATTTTATTTCTATGGAAAATTTTGCCAAAATTTTATTTCTGTGGAAAATTTTGTCAACATTTTTTTTTCTATAGAAAATTATGTTGAAATTTTTATGCTATAGAAAATTTTGTCAAAATTTTATTTCTGTAGAAAATTTTGCCAAAATTTTATTTCTGTAGAAAATTTTGCCAAAAATTTATTTCTATAACAAATTTTGTCAACATTTTATTTCTATAGAAAATTGTGCAAATTTTTTTTATAGAAAATTTGGTCCAAACTCTATTTGTATAGAAAATTTTGTCCAAATTTTATTTCTATAGAAAATTATGTTGAAATTTTTCTGCTATAGAAAATATTGTCAAAATTTTATTCCTGTAATGTCAAAATTTTACTTCTACAGAAAATTTTGGCTAAATTTTATTTCTTTAGAAAATGTTGTCAACATTTTATTTGTTTAGAAAATGTTGTAAAAATTTTATTTTTATAGAAAATGTTGTCGAAATTTTTCTGGTATAGAAAATTTTGTCAAAATTTTACTTCTATAGAAAATTTTTGTCAGAATGTTACTGCTATAGAAAATTGTTGTCAACATTTTATATATATATGACAAAATTTTCTTTGACTATTCAGTCCATAGTGATACCACAGTGGTGTACTTAGGGCATGTGCTGAAAGTAGGGTACCCCTTTTTGGTCATATATGTTAGGGGAGGGGGACCTCCCCCTTGCGCGCCGTTTTGAAAATTGGAACAAAATTATTTGATTTGCTTGTAATTTTCAGGTAAGGTTGAAGGGGGCCTCCAGACAAAGAACGGCTACTTTATTTGAAAATATTTGGTTGGCCTTTTTTAAAGTACAGTGAAATAAAAATTCTCTGAATTACTGAAAATTTACGAAAAAACTGGATGGGGTTATGAAATTTATATCAGGTTCCTCTCCTTAAGTACATACAGTGGAACAATTAAACTTTTACAATTTACTTGAAATTTACGGAGAACGTTAAGAGAGGTTATGCAATTAATATCGGATACCTGATTTTGTGATATTTGGACGGGAAGAGGGTTCTTGCCTGTATCTTGCTTGTTGAAAATTGGGCTTATAATTTACTTGACATTTTCTGCGACGTTTTTACAAGATACGCTACAACATTTTTCGATATTCGGCCGGGGTCTTTGGCTCGGAATCAATGCCAAAAAACCTTAAGAGAATCGATGATGTACCTCATTTTTTGATATCTGGTCGGAGAAGAAGTTCTCTGATTTGCTTGACATTTTCGGGGAAGGTTGGGGGTAACCTCTAGACAAAGATCTGCTACAATATTTTTGATGTTTGTTCGGAGAAGAGGATCTTCCCATTGCCAAACCTTTTTTAAGTACACGTATATTGACCTAATATTAAGGGTTATGTAACTTACATTTTAGGATAAGCAAGTTACACAACATTAATGACAATTTTCTATAAAATAGGAAATTTTAACCAACAGAAGGTTCATAATTTTTGCTTCAAAAATTTTGTTCTTTAAATTTGGGACACAAATCTTTGCGTCCCTTTGTTAGTTGGATTCAAGTAAACTTTATTTTATAGTAAAAAAAATAAACTTCTCCGACGTAAAACGAAATGGAATTGATACTTTATTTTTTATATCTGGTCGGGGACCACCCCATTGCATGACATTTTGAAACTTGAATAAAAGTTCTTCGATTTTCTTGAAATTCATTTTTGATATTTAATCATGGAATGAGAAGAATAAAAATTTGGAGTTTCTCGGGTACGTTATTGATATCTGGTTGGTGGCGGGTACCTCCTCATTTTTTAAAAGTGAAATAAGAGGAGCTTTATTTTCCGATATTTGTTCGGGAACGACATTTTCCCCGTGTCCGACATTTAAAAAAAATGTTATTGCGCTAAATATTTTAAAGAACTTTAAAATATACACTTTGTCTGATTTATTTCACAGGAAGCATATAGTGTTTTTATTCAGTTAAAATAGGATACTTTTGGACCTTAGTAGGACTTCCCCTGGTCCAACTTTTTATTTTTTTTCGTTTGATAACTTAAATATTTTACATTAAGTTTTCTAAAATAAAAAACATGTTTGTTAATGGTGTTTTTATTTCTTTCTGGACTATTGAATTCATTCATCACAAATCGGATCAAATTTACATATAGTTCGTATACACCGATAATAACAGAAGTAAATTGTTTTATGGGCACAATGAAGTACAAGGAAACAAATAAAACGTTTGCAAAATGGGTATGGCAAACGATGTCCATTAAGGATCCAAGACTAAAAGATATTAAGTCCAAAAAGGTAGTGCACCTGCGAAGAAGTGGTCCTCTAATTTATTAAAAATCAAACTGATCGAAGATAGATAAACAAATATGTCGGAATTTTAAATATTTACGAGTTATTGTGGGCGTTACTTTGTTTTCACTTATTGTTTGACTTGCACAAACATTAAAAATATATGTTTAAATATTAACAATTAGAAAATCAATATATACCAATGCCTACGCAAAATATTTTTTTTTGTCATTATGCACTGAACAAAACTCTCGACTACACCGAAAAAATATATTGTCGTGAGGTCAAAGATTTCATGTCTTTAAAATACGAATGCAAATTTTGCTTAGCGTAGAAGACGCATTTCTCTACTTTAATATGACTTTGATTTGACTTAAAAATGGGTATCATAACATGAAAGAAAAAAATTTTGGGCTAATGTCAACTTGACTTTAATGATTCAGAAAAATTCTTTAAAATTAATGGAATTGTCTTTAAATTTTTTTTGCATCTTGACTACAAGGCAAACAATCGTTTAAAAATAGAACATATTTTTCCACACTTTATATTAAAAACGATTTTACTGGAAACATAAAATAATTTGTACTGGAAGGCGAGTCTGAATTTGGCAAATAAAGTTGTCGTTAACTCGTTATGAAAGGACTTTGATAGTATATGAAGAAAACAAGTTGAAAAAAAAAATTAAAATTTTCTTCCTAGGAGCAAGTACACAAAACCCAAATTTAAAAGACCATTTTGTCTTAAAAGTATCCTTACTTGTATACTCCGCTTCTTTGGCTCGGAATCAATACCAAAATTGTTAAAGTAAAGACAAAATCTTGGGAAACGGGCATGCTTTTTTTCAGTGTGAGTGAGCATATTTATTCAATTAGAATAATTTAATTCAATCCTATAATCCAATACACAGTGTTCCAAAGAACAAAACCAAAACAGTAAATACCTAACTTTAGACGCAAAAAACTAATTCTTTCCTCCCAAACGAAATCTTCACTGAAAAAAAAAACATGTCAGGTTCCAATGATTTTGTCTTTACACTAATTATTTTTGTATTGACTTCGATCTTCGAGAAGCGAAGCGGGGCAGACTACATTATTCCCTGCACCACTTTGTAGATCCACATTTTCGATATCATACCATATTTGTCCCAAATACATACATTTAATTATAACTCGATCTGGACAAAATTTGTTAGACTTCTATAAAATCTATAGACTTAAAATAAGTCGGCTAATGCCCTGGGGTGGAACACAATGTTAGTAAAAAACAAGTATATACGACCGTAAGTTCGGCCAGGCCGAATCTTATGTACCCTCCACCATGGATTGCGTAGAAACTTCTACGAAAGACTGTCATCCACAAATTTCAACTCACATAGTTGTTAAATATCATATACTACCACCACGTACCAAATTTCAACCAGATCGGATGAATTTTGCTTCTCCAAAAGGCACCGGAGGTCAAATCTGGGGATCGGTTTATATGGGATCTATATATTATTATGGACTGATAGGAACCAATTCCTGCATGGTTGTTGGATACCCTATACTAACATCACGTACCAAATTTAAACCGAATGGGAAGAATTTTGTTTTCCAAGGTTCTCCGGAGGTCAAATCTGGGGATCGGTTTATATGGGGCCTATATATAATTATGGACCGATATCGACCAATTTTTGCATGGGTGTTTGAGGACATATACCCAGCAAAAACTAGGTAACCACATCTCATTACAATTGACATTACCGGGAGTAAAGCTGTCATTACACGTTGCATTACATTGCGGCGAGTTATAATGACTAACTTGTAATGACAAAAATAAATACTTCTCTGTAATTTTCGAATTGTTATTCTCAAATTTTTAGGCAGTTGTAGTTAACGAATTAATAAAATAGAATAAATGTTGGTACCGTTAGGTGTAATTATTAACATAATCGAGCACTTACATAAAAAATCAAAAAGAATATGTAATGTAACGGTAATTCTGAAAAATTTTCCGTTAAGAAATTTTTATCACAAATATTTCGTAATAATTGTGTTTAATGACATTATCATATTATGTTTTAAATAAATGCTTTTTTATACCTCATTCACATTACACTTCCAAAATGCACTTAAACTAAATTTCAAATGCCATTTGCCTTATAAAAACGAGACTTAAAATCCACTTTTAGTAGATTTCGAACCTTATGTGAATTGGCTATTGGATATATTATAACGTAATTCACGAATCCAACTCCCTTAAACAACCTACATTTATTTATATTTTAAGTGTGAAATTAATTGGCGTGTAATCTTATTTAGATTATTTATTAGATTTTTTGTTTATTTATACAATATTCGTTTCTATTCAAGTAGTTCTCCTATTACAGCATCACTCGCCTTATTTTGATCCATTGTAATCGGCGATAGAAATCAATATTTTCGAGATTTGGTTGCCTGAGACAATAAGTGGCTATTTTGCAAGCTTTAATGTATCTACGAATAAGTCATTACATATTAGGTGATTATATGCTTTAAATGCACTACTTATTTTATGGTCGAAAGTATGCCTGGAGAGAAGTACTTTCCTTCTAGGACATGCGTATATAAATGTAATCCGAAGCGATGCCAATTAATAAGTGGTTATTAATTTTTAAATAGGCTTACCTACAAGATTACCGGGTAATGAGAGTTTTTGCTGGGTATTAACATCACGTAACAAATTTCAACTGAATCAGATAAATTTTGGTCTTCCAAGAGGCTCCGGACGTCAAATCTAGTGGTCGGTTTATATGGGGGCTCTATGTAATAATGGACCGATATGGACCAATTTTTGCATGGTTGTTAGAGACCATATACTAACACCATGTACCAAATTTCAGCCGGCTCGGATGAAATTTGCTTCTCTTAGAGGCTCCGCAAGCCAAATCGGGGGCCGGTTTATATGGGGGCTATATATAATTATAGACCGATATAGACTAATTTTTGCATGGTTGTTAGAGAACATATACTAACACCATGTACCTAATTTCAGCCGGATCGGATGAAAATTGTTTCTCTTAGAGGCTCTGCAAACCAAATCGGGGGATCGGTTTATATGAGGGCTATATATAATTATGGACCGATGTGGACCAATTTTTGCATGGTTGTTAGAGACCATATACTAACACCATGTACCAAATTTCAGCCGGTTCGGATGAAATTTGCTTCTCTTAGAGGCTCCGCAAGCCAAATCGGGGGATCGGTTTATATGGGGGCTATATATAATTATGGACCGATGTGAACCAATTTTTCCATGGTTGTTAGAGACCATATACTAACACCATGTACCAAATTTCAGCCGGATCGGATGAAATTTGCTTCTGTTAGAGGCTCTGCAAGCCAAATCGGGGGATCGGTTTATATGGGAGCTATATATAATTATGGACCGATATGGACCAATTTTTGCATGGTTGTTAGAGACCATATACTAACATCATGTACCAAATTTCAACCGGATCGGAAGAAAATTGCTTTTCTTAGAGGCTCCGCAATCCTAATCGGGGGACCGGTTTATATGGGGGCTATATATAATTATGGACCGATGTGAAGCAATTTTTGCATGGTTGTTAGAGACTATATACTAACACCATGCACCAAATTTCAGACGGATCGGATGAAAATTGTTTCTCTTAGAGGCTCTGCAAGCCAAATCGGGGGATCGGTTTATATGGGGGCTATATATAATTATGGACCGATTTGAACCAATTTTTGCATGATTGTTAGAGACAATATACTAACACCATGTACCAAATTTCAGCCGGATCCGATGAAATTTGCTTCTCTTAGAGGCCTCGCAAGCCAAATTTGGGGGTCCGTTTATATGGGGGCTATGTACCTAATTTCAGCCGGATCGGATGAAAATTGTTTCTCTTAGAGGCTCTGCAAACCAAATCGGGGGATCGGTTTATATGGGGGCTATATATAATTATGGACCGATGTGGACCAATTTTTGCATGGTTGTTAGAGACCATATACTAACACCATGTACCAAATTTCAGCCGGTTCGGATGAAATTTGCTTCTCTTAGAGGCTCCGCAAGCCAAATCGGGGGATCGGTTTATATGGGGGCTATATATAATTATGGACCGATGTGAACCAATTTTTCCATGGTTGTTAGAGACCATATACTAACACCATGTACCAAATTTCAGCCGGATCGGATGAAATTTGCTTCTGTTAGAGGCTCTGCAAGCCAAATCGGGGGATCGGTTTATATGGGAGCTATATATAATTATGGACCGATATGAACCAATTTTTGCATGGTTGTTAGAGACCATATACTAACATCATGTACCAAAGTTCAACCGGATCGGAAGAAAATTGTTTCTTTTAGAGGCTCTGCAAACCAAATCGGGGGATCGGTTTATATGGGGGCTATATATAATTATGGACCGATGTGGACCAATTTTTGCATGGTTGTTAGAGACCATATACTAGGTTAGGTTAGGTTATGTGGCAGCCCGATGTATCAGGCTCACTTAGACTATTCAGTCCATTGTGATACCACAGTGGTGAACTTCTCTCTTATCACTGAGTGCTGCCCGATTCCATGTTAAGCTCAATGACAAGGGACCTCCTTTTTATAGCCGAGTCCGAACGGCGTTCCACATTCCAGTGAAACCACTTAGAGAAGCTTTGAAACCCTCAGAAATGTCACCAGCATTACTGAGGTGGGATAATCCACCGCTGAAAAACTTTTTGGTGTTCGGTCGTAGCAGGAATCGAACCCACGACCTTGTGTATGCAAGGCGGGCATGCTAACCATTGCACCACGGTGTCTCCCTAGAGACCATATACTAACACCATGTACCAAATTTCAGCCGGTTCGGATGAAATTTGCTTCTCTTAGAGGCTCCGCAAGCCAAATCGGGGGATCGGTTTATATGGGGGCTATATATAATTATGGACCGATGTGAACCAATTTTTCCATGGTTGTTAGAGACCATATACTAACACCATGTACCAAATTTCAGCCGGATCGGATGAAATTTGCTTCTGTTAGAGGCTCTGCAAGCCAAATCGGGGGATCGGTTTATATGGGAGCTATATATAATTATGGACCGATATGAACCAGTTTTTGCATGGTTGTTAGAGACCATATACTAACATCATGTACCAAAGTTCAACCGGATCGGAAGAAAATTGCTTTTCTTAGAGGCTCCGCAATCCTAATCGGGGGATCGGTTTATATGGGGGCTATATATAATTATGGACCGATGTGAAGCAATTTGTGCATGGTTGTTAGAGACTATATACTAACACCATGCACCAAATTTCAGACGGATCGGATGAAAATTGTTTCTCTTAGAGGCTCTGCAAGCCAAATCGGGGGATCGGTTTATATGGGGGCTATATATAATTATGGACCGATTTGAACCAATTTTTGCATGATTGTTAGAGACAATATACTAACACCATGTACCAAATTTCAGCCGGATCCGATGAAATTTGCTTCTCTTAGAGGCCTCGCAAGCCAAATTTGGGGGTCCGTTTATATGGGGGCTATACGTAAAAGTGGACCGATATGGCCCATTTGCAATACCATCCGACCTACATCAATAACAACTACTTGTGCCAAGTTTCAAGTCGATAGCTTGTTTCGTTCGGAAGTTAGCGTGATTTCAACAGACGGACGGACGGACGGACGGACGGACATGCTCAGATCGACTCAGAATTTCACCACGACCCAGAATATATATACTTTATGGGGTCTTAGAGCAATATTTCGATGTGTTACAAACGGAATGACAAAGTTAATATACCCCCCATCCTATGGTGGAGGGTATAATATGGGAAACATTTAAATCTGAAGCAATTTTTAGCCAACTTTGCAAAAGTGTATTTATGATATATCGGTCGATAAATATGTACTAGAATTATAGGAAAATTTGAGTTGCTTTAGCACACTCATTCACACACGCCATTGAACACGATGCATCAAAGCGTCAAATTCAAATGTTTCTGATATGAACTTAATATGACACCACAGCATGACATTCTAACTACTTCCTGAGATGTTCTTTATTACTATGAATGAAAAAATAAAGAACGCTGGTTCAAATCTCACCAGCGGCAATTTTTTTTAATAAATATTTTTCTAAAAAATATTGTTTTATGCTTTACATCGTTTTTATTGTGTTTTTCGGCATACATTTTTATATAAATATATTTTTCCCATTAAAACTCTAAAGAAATTAAAAACTATCATAATTTACAAAACCTTATCAAAAGAACTTCCATGGAAGTGAAAAAGCCAAACGGCACAGGTTCAAATCCCAGCGGGGATGATTTTTATACCCTTCACCACTACTGTGGTACAGGGTATAATAAGTTTGTGCATTTGTATGTAACGTCAAGAAGGAAAAGTCTGAGACCCATCGTTTAGTATACCGATCGTCTTAAATTAAATTCTGAGTCGATTTAGCGATGTCCGTCTGTCTGTCTGTCTGTCTGTCCGTCTGTCTGTCTGTATTTTTGTGTGCAAAGTACAGCTCGCAGTTTTAGTCCGATTGTCCTAAAATTTGGTACAGGGTCCTTTTTCGGCTCAAAGACGATCCCTATTGATTTTGGAAAAAATTGGTTCAGATTTAGATATAGCTGCCATATATATTTTTCACCGATCTGGTCATAATTGGCGTGTATATCAACCGATCTTCCTCAAATTTCGTACATCCGAATATTTTATGAGTCTCGAAAAACTTGCAAAATGTCAGCCAAATCGGTTCAGATTTAGATATAGCTCCCATATATAGCTTTCGCCTGATTTACACTCGTTTGCCCACAGAGGCCAATTTTTTGCTCCGATTTAGTTGAAATTTTGCACAGAGAGTAGAATTAGCATTGTAGCTATGCGTGCCAAATTTGGTTGAAATCGGTTCAGATTTAGATATAGCTCCCATATATATGTTTTTCTGATTTCGACAAAAATGGTCAAAATACCAACATTTTCCTTGTAAAATCGCCACTACTTAGTCGAAAAGTTGTAAAAATGACTCTAATTTTCCTAAACTTCTAATGCATATATATCGAGCGATAAATCATAAATAAACTTTTTCGAAATTTCCTTAAAATTGCTTTAGATTTAAACGTTTCCCATATTTATCCCCTGCTCCACACTGTGGAACAGGGTATTATAAGTTAGTGCATATGTTTGCAACACCCAGAAGGAGACGAGATAGACACATGGTGTCTTTGGCAAAAATGCTCAGGGTGGGCTCCTGAGTCGATATAGCGATGTCCGTCTGTCCGTCTGTCCGTGAACACATTTTTGTAATCAAAGTCTAGGTCGCAGTTTTAGTCCAATCGACTTCAAATTTGGCACAAGTATGTGTTTTGGCTCAAAATAGATCCCTATTGATTTTGGGAGAAATCGGTTCAGATTTAGATATAGCTCCAATATATATCTTTCGCCCGATATGGACTAATACGGTCCCAGAAGCCAGAGTTTTACTCCAATTTGGTTGAAATTTTGCACAGGGAGTAGAATTAGCATTGTAGCTATGCGTGCCAAATTTGGTTGAAATCGGTTCAGATTTAGATATATCTCCCATATATAGCTTTCGCCCGATTTACACTCATATGACCACAGAGGCCAATTTTTAACTCCGATATAGTTGAAATTTTGCACAGGGAGTAGAATTAGCATTGTTGCTATGCGTGCCAAATTTGGTTGAGATCGGTTCAGATTTAGATATAGCTCTCATATATAGCTTTCGCCCGATTTACACTCATATGACCACAGAGACCAATTTTTTTGTTCCGATTTAGTTGAAATTTTGCACAGGGGGTAGAATTATCATTGTAGCTATGCGTGCCAAATTTGGTTGAAATCGGTTCAGATTTAGATATATCTCCCATATATAGCTTTCGCCCGATTTACACTCATATGACCACAGAGGCCAATTTTTAACTCCGATATAGTTGAAATTTTGCACAGAGAGTAGAATTAGCATTGTTGCTATGCGTACCAAATTTGGTTGAAATCGGTTCAGATTTAGATATAGCTCCCATATATATGTTTTTCTGTTTTCGACAAAAATGGTCAAAATACCAACATTTTCCTTGTAAAATCGCCACTGCTTAGTCGAAAAGTTGTAAAAATAACTCTAATTTTCCTAAACTTCTAATGCATATATATCGAGCGATAAACCATAAATAAACTTTTGCGAAGTTTTCTTAAAACTGCTCCAGATTTAAATGTTTCCCATATTTTTATTTTTTACTAACATTGTGTTCCACCCTAGTGCATTAGCCGACTTAAATTTTGAGTCTATAGATTTTGTAGAAGTCTATCAAATTCTGTCCAGATCGAGTGATATTTAAATGTATGTATTTGGGACAAACCTTTATATATAGCCCCAACACATTTGACGGATGTGATATGGTATCGAAAATTTAGATCTGCAAAGTGGTGCAGGGTATAATATAGTCGGCTCCGCCCGACTTTAGACTTTCCTTACTTGTTTTTTTTATTTTTGTTATTTTTTGTTTACTTTTTTATTGGTTTGATATTGTTTTTTGCGAAGTTTAATTGTCCCAAACTTAAATTTTCACTTAAAACGGCCTAATTCCGTACTTTCTATGTTCAAAATGATTGCATCAGAAACGGAAGTGAAAACAAGTACTCTCCACCATGGATTGTGTAGAAACTTCTATGAAAGACTGTCATTCACATTCGAATTACTTGGGTTGCGGTAACACTTGCCGATGGCAAGGTATCTTAAAACTTCTTAACACTGTCTTCTCAATTGTAAATTAGTCCACACGGGGTATATATTAAACAAAAAAAAATTCCGAATAAATACGTATATAATTCAGTTTTACAAAATTTTCTATAGAAAAAAAAATTTGACAAAATTTTCTATAGAATTAAAATTTTGGTAGATTTTTTGGGATCTGCTATATATAGCTATAGACCGATATGGGCCAATTTTGCATGGTTGTTAGCGGTCATATACTAGCGCAATATACCAAAATTCACCACGTACCAAATTTCAACCGAATCGGATGAATTTTGCTCCGCCAAGAGCTCCGGAGGTCAAATCTGGGGATCGGTTTATATGGGGGCTACATATAATTATGCACCGATATGGACCAATTCCTGCATGGTTGTTAGAGACCATATACTACCACTACGTACAAAATTTCAACCGAATCGGATGAATTTTGCTCATCCCTGATGCTCCGGAAGCCAAATCGGGGGATCGGTTTATATGGGGGCTATATATAATTATGGACCGATGGGGACCAATTTTTGCATAGTTGTTAGAGACCCTATGCTTACACGATGTACCAAATTTCAGCCTGTTCGGATGAATTTTGTTCCTCCAAGAGGCTCCGGAAGTCAAATATGGGGATCGGTTTATATAAGGGCTATATAATTATGGACCAATTCTGGCATGGTTGTTAGAGACCATATACTAACACCACGTACCAAATTTCAACCGAATCGGATGAATTTTGCTCATCCATGAGGATTCGGAGGCCAAACCGGGGGATCGGTTTATATGGGGGCTATATATAAATATGGACAGATGTGGACCAATTTTTGCATGGTTCTTAGAGACCATCTACTAACACCATGTACCAAATTTCAACCGGATCGAATGAATTTTGCTCTCCAAGAGGCACCGCAAGCCGAATCAATAACAACTACTTGTGCCAAGTTTCAAGTCGATAGCTTGTTTCAGTCCGAAGTTAGCGTGATTTCAACAGACGCACGGACGGACATGCTTAGATCGACAAAGAATTTCACCACGACCCGGAATATATATACTCTATGGGGTCTGAGAGCAATATTTCGATGTGTTACACACGGAATTACAAAGTTTATATACCCCCCATCCTATGGTGGAGGGTATAAAAAATCTATAGGGGATCCCGGGATGCACGTTAAAAGAAATGTTTGTGGTTTTTTCCAAAAGGACTGCATCGGAAGTGGAAAAAACTTGATGGGGGGTTCCGGGATGCGCTTTAAAAGAAATGATTTTGGTGGAACAACTTCCAATTTTTTTTTGCTGGGATATACTAACACTATGGCCATTTTGATCAAAAGTATATCTGATTTTCGATCAGAATCAGTAGCAATACTTTTTAGAAAAAGTAGAGTATGTTTATGTTATAAAAATATGTGGCGAGAATAACATAAAATAAATTAAAGTACTTACAAACAATTACAATTAATTCATACCATCATGACATCTCAATCTTTTACAAGTCATACAAAATAATATTAGCTATCAATACTAAAAAATCAAACAAGCTGACGCGTCAAATATGTAGCTGTTATAAAATTGCCAATATTCAGGATACTTCGCTCATATTATACACTGGAAACACTTGTGCATTTTGGTGCAATGTATCTATCAATCGTTAGTCATTTTATGGCATAACGTAATTAACATACTAAACATCAGCCTCAAGTACACTTTCATTTCACTCGATTTTTCTGGCATTTTGTGTGTGCTTTACTATATTTCCGGTAAAACAAAAAAAAAAGTAAAAAACAATTGTAGAACAAATGAAAAATTGCTTTGTAATGAACACAAAATTTCAAAAGTAGAGATGTGCATGTGCGTGAAGTACCACTCACGATTATTCACAGCACATTCACGATATGTGTGGTAACACCACCCAGAAGGAATATGACCGCCACAAACATGTTTTAAGAGCAAAATTTTATTTTTGGTTGGTGACCATGTAACATATTTGCCGCCACCATATTGTTTTCTCGATAATTATGTATCAGACATACATGTTATATTTGGCGAGAAAACAACATGTTTGCGCCAAAACATGTTACATGGTCACGCATTGAAAAGCCGTACTCATCCACCACTCACGACAATTCCCGTGACTCACAATTCTTGTTTGTCAGGTCACGTTTGAGTAAATGGTACAAAATTACACAACTAGAATATGGTTTGTCAGTCAGATTAATGTCAGTTGTTCTTTTGAATGGAAGTGATTAGCATTCAAGAAATATTATTAACGATTTTATATTTTTACTCACGCACAACATATTTAGTTTGAGTTCCTTTCATGCACATTCATGGAAGTTGCTTTGAATTTTGTTCACGATTCACGTAATTCACGCTTGCCACGAGAATTTCGAGTCACGCCCACATCTCTAATCAAAACATTACAAACATTCGTATTACTCCAATTGGTTGTTCAATACAATAGTTGTGAGCTTTTCAATAATAATACCTCCTAAAAGTAAACTATACATTTTGAATGTAATAGAATCATATTGGATTTTGACCAGCGTTGCCACATCGTGGAATCAACATTTTTTCCAAAATTCCCACTAGCGGACAATTTTTCCAATTGAAAGAAGAAAAAACATTTAAAAGCTAACAAATGGATTTTTTTGATTGATTTTTTTTCAGGATTTAGATAGGATTTTTGATTCATTTTTGGGTATAGTTCAGGAGATATAAGCGAAACAAGTTTTCCATAAAAAATTTCTTTTTTTGGATGATTTTGATAAAATGTTTGGTTATTTTTTAACAGAAAAGAATGCGGCAAAAACCCATAATATAGTATTTTAAAAATAAATTTTGATAAAAGTGTGAATACGATAAGAATTCAAACATTTTTCAAACATTTGAGTTGGAGAATGGTAACTCAAATTTTTGAAATGAAATCAATACAATGCAAATGAACCAAATTCTATTTGGTCCGACTATTGGTGCAAATTTAAAACTTAACAAGTATATACGGCCGTAAGTTCGGCCAGACCGAATCTTATGTACCCTCCACAATGGATTGCGTAGAAACTTCTACTAAAGACGGTCACCCACAATCGAATTACTTGGGTTGCGGCCGATGGCAAGACATCTTAAAACTTCTTAACATCATCTTCTAAATTGTAAGTTAGTCCATGCGGCATATATATTAGACACAAGAAAGGTCGATTCAGTTCTTGACCGATATATATATACACTGTTAGAAAATATGTTTTTCATATGTTCCTATATAAACAAAATGTGTTTCGGGCACGATTTTAAACCACAATATATTTAAGTGCGAACATGTAATTTTCCTAAACTAACACTAAATGTTTGGGACATCTATGTTAATATGTTAGAATATATTATGTTTGGGGCATGAATGTTTCATAAAAATCATATGTGTGAATACAAACATATATAAATTTACAAATTTCAACTAAACATACATATGTTGTGATATTTTATTCAAAGCGACAGAGAGAGTATAGAGAGAAATAGAGATGGAAACTGGGAGAGTTGACGAAAGATATCAATATAACACAGCAAAAGAGTCAAAAGAGAACAATTTCTGTGAAACCGCTTGTATGTTGTTTCGGAAAACTGTTTTATGATAAGGCCAAAAATTTGATATGTTTAAGTCTAAATATTATTTAATTTGAATAAAGAGAATATACATTCTGAACCAAGAGAATAGACATTTGAAAAACAAACAGCTTATGTTTTCGCCTTGAGAGCAGCATTTTATGTATGTGTGGACATGTGTTTTGTTTATCATTTTGGCATTATTTTTTTCTTGGTTCGTTAAAAGAAATCAGGGGTCTTCATAAAAATAACGAAAGGGCACTATACACTTTTTAGAGTTGGGACGGTAAAATGAAATAAGGAGGAAATAGTGAAAAATTACACAGTAAAATGTAAAAAAACAAAGTTTAGTTTCACTTTATTAAAAAGTAGTCCACGAGGAGTTGACGGACACCATCAAATATAAAAGCTGGCATTAAGTTCGACTTTTACAGCTAAAACAATTTAAAAAGTTTATTTTCTTTAAAATGAATTATTAAGGAAAAATAAAAGGAATTTTAGAGCGATGGTGTTAAATGCTAGTAAAAAACTGTTCACTCCTAAATAAATTTATGTTTATATTATAAAATTATGTATGTATGTTTATACTCGACTCCACGTTCTTCTTTTGTTAGTTTTTGAATTCCTTCCAAATTTTAAAGTTTTGTACAAAAACAGTTTTTTATTACAAGATTGTTATTTTTGCAATAAAAAATAATATTTTATCCAAAAATCATTCAATTTCGTTTATATCAAGCACTGTTACTGACTATAAATCTTTAATAACGCACATTTCGATGTTTCATTTAAAAAAATTAATATAGTATAAATATGAATGTGTAAATTAAAAAAAAAAAAAAAAAAAATTCGGTCGGAGCAGGGATTGAACCCACGACCCTTTGCATGCAAGGCAGACATGCTAACCACTGCTCCACGTGGCAAACAAATGTATGTTTCTGTTAAATAATGTTATGTTTGCATGGGCTCGTGGGCGCTGCAAACTATGCTATATAAATGTAACTTAAAACGATAATTATCTACTGGTGACTATAACAGCTACGTAGCCCAGTGGATAGTGTGTTGGCTTACAAACTGTATGGTCCTCGGTTCGATTCTCCGTGCAGGCGAAAGGTAAAATTTAAAAAAATTATAAAAGTGAATAATTTCTTCAACATTATTTGTATTACAGAGAAAGGTGCCAATAACTAAAAAATTTCGTGGAAGTGAAAATTACGAGTATGTTAGGGAATGCACAATCGTGTTTGGGAAAAATTCTTCCAAGCATATAATATTTTTGGCTCAAAATGCTTCCAAACATATAATATGTTCACATAAAACAAACATATTAATGTTTCGGCAGTATGCAATAATATATGTGCTTCCTGCAAAATATGTTTGGAACATATGTTAAAGAAGCGATTTTTTTTGAGGGTGTAGGGATGAAATAATTACGAACCGCAATGAACATTTGTGCGGTAATTATAGAGCCAGAATTGAAATATGGGGGCCGCTTTATATGAGGCTAATACACACTTATGAACACGAGCCTAACAAAAATGTTAGATTTTTTACTGTTTGGTAGATTGGTAGAAATCTTGATGCTTTTGAAGATTTTGCAAAATATTATTCTCCAACTAAGAGGTCCTTCATAAATTTTCTATAGAAATAAAATTTTGACAAAATTTTCTACAGAAATAAAATTCTGACAAAATTTTCAATAGAAATAAAATTTTGACAAAATTTTCTACAAAAATAAAATTCTGGCAACATTTTCTATAGAAATTATATTTTGACAAAATTTTCTATGGAAATATAAAATTTTTACAAATTTTTCTATGACAATAAAATTTTGGTAGATTTTTGGCTCGAGTGGCAATCTTGATTTTTCTGTGATTGGGGATCGGTTTATCTGGGGGTTATATATAATTATGGACCGATATGGACCAATTTTTGCATGGTTGTTAGATACCATATACCAGCACAATGTACCAAATTTCAACCGGATGGGATGAATTTTGCTCCTTCAAGAGCCTTCGGAGGTCAAATCTGGGGATCGGTTTATATGGGGGCTTTATATAATTATGTACCGATATGGGCCAATTTTTGCATGGTTGTTAGAGACCATATACTAACACCATGTACCAAATTTCAGCCAGATCGGATGAAATTTGCTTCTCTTAGGGGCTCCGCAATCCAAATATGGGGATTGGTTTATACGGGGGCTAGATATAATTATGGACCGATATGGACCAATGTACCAAATTTCAGCCAGATCGGATGAAATTTGCTTCTCTTAGACGCTCCGAAAATCAAATCTGGGGATCGATTTATATGGTGGCTAAACGAAAAGTGAAGCGATGTGGCCCATTTGCAATACCATCCGACCTACGTCAATAACAACTACTTGTGCCAAGTTTCAAGTCGATAGCTTGTTTCGTACGGAAGTTAGCGTGATTTCAACAGACGGGCGGACGGACGAACGGGTGGACATGCTTAGATCGACTCGGAATTTCACCACGACCCAAAATATATATACTTTATGGGGTCTTAGAGCAATATTTCGATGTGTTACAAACGAAATGAAAAAGTTAATATACCCCCATCCTATGGTGGAGGGTATAAAAATATTTTGCACCATCTTTGCTTGGATCGCTCCAATATGGCAATGCTGATTTGGAAATAGCCTGGACTTTACTCTTTCCGATATAAAAAAGTTCAATGTGATGATCGTATTTGTGGGGACAAACTGATATACAAATATGCACACAGTCAGTTTATTTGTCACCATAGCAGAAATTCAGCTTGCCATGGAATTTCTGTGATAAACATATGTATATTTGTTCTTTTATTAACCTGCAAGTCAGCACGTATTTCCAGCGCATATTTAGTTCTTACCCTGAAGCACTAAACTACGGACATACCCTTTATGTAACCAAAATTAAAACACAGAGCATAAAATCAGTTATCCAATATTTTACCAAGTTTACTAATTGTAACCCACTAAGAACTCGATAGAAAACCGAAACAAAATCTTATTTCCGTTATTTTTTTATACCCTCCATCATAGGATGGGGGGTATATTAACCTTGTCATTCCGTTTGTAACACATCGAAATATTACTCTAAGACCCCATAAAGTATATATATTCTGAGTTGTGGTGAAATTCTGAGTCGAGCATGTCAGTCCGTCCGTCCGTCTGTTGAAATCACGCTAACTTCCGAACGAAACAAGCTATCGACTTGAAACTTGGCATAAGTAGTTGCTATTGATGTAGGTCGGATGGTATTGCAAATGGGCCATGTCGAACCACTTTTACGTATAGCCCCCATATAAACCGATTCTCAAATTTGGCTTGCAGAGCCTCTTGGAGGAGCAAAATTCATCCGATCCGCTTGAAATTTGGTATTTGGTGTTAGTATATGGCCTACAACAACCATGCAAAAATTGGTCCATATCGGTTCATAATTATATATAGCGTCCATATAAACCGATCCCCAGATTTGACCTCCGGAGCCTCTTAGAGGAGCAAAATTCATCCGATTCGGTTGAAATTTATTACATTGCGCTAGTATATGGCCGCTAACAGCCATGCAAAAATATCGGTCCATATCGGCCATAACTAATCTTCCAAAATTTTATTTCTATAGAAAATTTTGTCAAAATTTTATTACTATAGAATGTTTTGTCAAAATTTTATTACTATATAAAGTTTTGTCAAAATTTTATTTCTGTAGAAAATTTTGTCAAAATTTTATTTCTATGGACTAACTTATAATTTAGAAGACGGTGTTAAGGATTTTTGAAGATACCTTTCCATCGGCAAGTGTTACCGCAACCCAAGTAATTCGATTGTGGATGACAGTCTTTAGTAGAAGTTTCTACGCAATCCATGGCGGAGGGTACATATATATTTTACATCGAAATATCGATTTCCGACTATATAAAGTATATATATATTTGTGATCAGGGAGAAATTCTAAGACGATATAGCCATGTCCGTCTGTCAGTCTGTCTGGCTGTCTGGATGTCTGTCTGTTGTAATCACGCTACAGTCTTCAATAATAAAGCAATCGTGCTGAAATTTCGCACAAACTCGTCTTTTGTCTGCAGGCAGGTCAAGTTCGAAGATGGGCTATATCGGTCCAAGTTTTGATATAGTCCCCATATAAATCGACCTCCCGATTTGGGGTCTTGGGCTTATAAAAACCTTAGTTTCTATCCAATTTGGGATTGGGAATCTAGAGGTATTTTATGACCACAAAGAAGTGTGCCAAAAATGGTGAGTATCGGTCCATGTTTTGGTATAGCCCCCATATAGACCGATCTCCCGATTATATTTCTAGGGCTTCTAGAATCGATAGTTTCTATCCAATTCGCCTGAAATTGGAAATCTAGAGGTATTTTAGCACCATAAAGAGGTGTGCCAAAAATGGTGACTATCGGTTATGTTAAGGTATAGCCCCCATATAGACCAATTTCCCGATTTTACTTCTTGGGCATCTAGAATCCGTAGTTATTATTCAATTTGGTTAAAATTTGAAATCTAGAGGTATTTTAGGACCATAAAGAGGTGTGCTAAAAATGGTGAGTACCGGACCAGGTTTTGGTATATCCCCCATATAGACCGATCTCCCGATTTGGGGTCGTGGGCTTATAGAATCCGTAGTTTTTATCCAATTTGCCTGAAATTGGAAATCTAGAGGTATTTTAGAACAATAAAGAGGTGTGCCGAAAATGCTGCGTATCGGTCCATGTTTTGGTATAGCCCCCAAATATAGACCGATCTCCATTTTTTACTTCTTGGGCGTCTAAAATCTGTAGTTTTTATCCAATTTACCTGAAATTAGAAATCTAGAGGTATTTTAAAACCCTAAAGATGTGTGCTGAAAATAATGAGTATCGGACCATGTTTTTATATAGCCCCCATATAGACTGATCTCCAAATTTTATTCTTGGGTTTATAGAAACCGTAGTTTTTATCTAACTTGCCTCAAATTGGAAATCTAGAAGTATTTTAGGACCATAAAAATTTATGCCGAAAATGGTGAGTATAGGTCCATGTTTTGATATAGCCATCAGATAGACCGATCTCCCGATATTACTTTTTGGGCTTCTAGATTTATAAGAACCATTTTTGTTTGAGTGTTAGAGGAATCATAATCTGGAAATTTTACATTCAGTTTCAAGCAATTTTCATGATCGGTGTGCCTTCTATATCGGTCTATATGGCGGTTCTAGAATCTAGACCTCAAATCGTAGGGCCTTTTTATAAGGGGGCCATATCAAAACCTGTACTGATATACAATATTATCAGCACACTTATTTATAGTCCTATAAACAACTACAGATTTTCAATTTGAGTCAAATTTGATAAAAACTACGGTTTCTAGAAGCCCAAGAAATAAAATGGGGAGATCGGATATATCAAAACATACACTGATACTCACCATTTTTGGCAAACCTCTTTATGGTCCTAAAATAGCTCTAGATTTTTAATATCAGGCAAATTGGATAAAAACTACGGTTTCTAGAATCCCAAGAAGTAAAATCGGGAGATCGGTCTATATGGGTGCTATATGAAAACATGGACCGATACACGTCATTTAGGGCACACGTATTTGTGGTCCTCAAATACCTCTTGATTTCCCATTTTAGGCAAATTGGATAAAAACTACACCCTCAAAAAAAATCGCTTCTCTAACATATGTTCCAAACATAATTTGCAGGAAGCACATATATTATTGGATGCTGCCGAAACATTAATATGTTTGTTTTATGTGAACATATTATATCTTTGGAAGCATTTTGAGCCCAAAAATATTATATGCTTGGAAGAACTTTCCCCAAAGAAGATTGTGCTCATTCCCTAACATAAATTTCACTTCCACGAAATTTTTAGTTCTTGGTACCTTTTTCTGTAATACAAATAATGTTGAAGAAATTATTCAATTTTATAAATTTTTTAAATTTTACCTTTCGCCTGGACGGAGAATCGAAACGAGGACCATACAGTTTGTAAGCCAACACACTATCCACTGGGCTACGTAGCAGTTATAGTCACCAGTAGACAATTATCGTTATAAGTTACATTTATATAGCATAGTTTGCAGCGCCCACGAGCCCATGCAAACATAACATTATTTAAAAGAAACATACATTTGTTGGCCACGTGGAGCAGTGGTTAGCATGTCTGCCTTGCATGCAAAGGGTCGTGGGTTCAATTCCTGCTCCGACCGAACCAATTTTTTTTTTAATTTAGACATTTATACTAAATTAAATTTTTATAATGAAACTTCGAAATGTGGGTTTACAGTCAGAAACAGTGCTTGATATAAACGAAATGACTTTTGAATAAAATATTATTTTTTTTTTTTTTTGCAAAACTAACAATTTTATAACAAAAAACTGTTTTTGGTATAAAAGTTTGAAATTTTGGAAGAAAATCAAAAACTCTAACAAAAGAAGAGTATAAACATAGATAAATAATTTTATAATGTACACATAAATTTATTTAGGCGTGGACCGTTTTTTACTAGCATTTAACAACATTTTAAATGCCTTTAAAACTTTTCGTGTTTTGTACTTAATTTCATTTTTACCTTTAAGGCCGTTAAAAAATGTGTGTCCATAATGTCAAAATGATAAACAAAACACTTGTCCACACATACACGCAGAGAAGGAATATGATCACCTCAAACATGCTTCAAGAGCAAAATGTTATTTTTGTATGGTGATCATGTAACATTTTTGTCACTAAAATGTTATTTTCTCGTCAAATATAACCTGCTTGCCGAAATCAAATACATGATTTCCAAGAAAATAACATGGCTGCGAAAACCATGTTACATGGTCACCACCCAAAAATAACATTTTGCTCTTAAAACATGTTTGAGGTAATCATATTCCTTCTCTGGGTGTACATAAAATTCTCCTCTCAAGGCGAAAACACATGCTGTTTTTTTCCAAATCTCTATGCTCTTGGTTCCGAATGTCTATTCTCTTTACTTCGAATACTCTTTCTAATATTCAAATTAAATAATATTTAGACTTAAGCATATCAAATTTGTGGCCTTATCATAAAGCAGTTTTCCGAAACAACATCCAACCGTTTCACAGAAATTGTAAACATATATATGTTTACTCGAAATTTGTAAATTTATATATGTTTACATTCAACATATTATTTTTATGAAACATTCATGCCCCAAACAAAATATATTTTAACATATTAACATATGTGTGCCAAACATTTAGTGTTAGTTTAGGAACATTACATGTTGGCACTTAAATATATTATGTTTAAAAATTGTGCCCGAAACACATTTTGTTTATATCGGAACATATGAAAAACATATTTTTCTAACAGTGTATGGATTCTAGAAGCCCAAGAAGTAAAATCGGGAGATCGGTCTATATGGGAGCTATACCAAACGATGGACCGATAATCACCATTTTAGGCACACCCCTTTGCGGTCCTGAAATACCTTAGATTTCCAATCTAAGGCAAATTGGATAAAAACTATAGATTCTAGAAGCGAAAGAAGTAAAATCGGGAGATCGGTCTATATGGGGGCTATATGAAAACATGGACCAATACACGCCATATTCGGCACATGTATTTGTGGTCCTAAAATACCTCTTGATTACCCATTTTAGGCAAATTGAATAAAAACTATGGATTCTAGAAGCCCAAGAAGTAAAATCGCGAGATCGGTCTATATGGGGGTTATACCAAACCATAGACCGATAATCACCATTTTCGGCACACCTGTTTACGGTCTTACGATACCTGTAGATTTAAAATTTCAGGCAAATTGGATAATAACTACGGATTCTAGAAGCCCAAGAAGTAAAATCGGGAGATCGGACTATATGGGTGCTATACCAAAACATCAACTGATAGTCACCATTTTTGGCACACCTCTTTATGGTGCTAAAATACCTCTAGATTTCCTATTTCAGGCGAATTGGATAAAAACTACGGATTCTAGAAGCCCAAGAAGTAAAATCGGGCGATCGGTCTATATGGGGGCTATACCAAACCATGGACCGATAATCACCATTTTCGGCATACCTCTTAGCGGTCCTAAAATACTTCTAGATTTCCAATTTAAGGCAAATTGGATAAAAACTACGGATTCTAGAAGCCAAAGAAGTAAAATCGGGAGATCGGTCTATATGGGGGCTATACCAAAACGTGGACCGATACACGCCATATTCGGCACAAGTATTTGTGGTCCTAAAATACCTCCTGATTTCCCATTTTATGCAAATTGGATAAAATCTACGGTTTCTAGAAGCCCAAGAAGTAAAATTGGGAGATCGGTCTATATCAAAACATGGACTGCTACTCACCATTTTCGGCACACATTTTTACTGTCCTAAAATACCTCTATATTTAAAATTTCAGACAAATTGGGTAAAAGCTACGGTATCTATAAGGCCAAGAACCCAAATCGGAAGGTCGGTTTATATGGGGACTATATCAAAACCGATATAGCCCATTTTCGAAATTGACCTGCCTGCAGACAAAAGACGAGCTTGTGCAAAATTTCAGCATGATTACTTCATTATTGAAGACTGTAGCGTGATTACAACAGACAGACAGCCAGACAGCCAGACGGACAGACGGACATGGTTATATAGTCTTAGAATTTCTTCCTGATCAAGAATATATATACTTTATATAATCGGAAGTCGATATTTCGATGTTACAAACGGAATGACAAACTTTATATACCCCCATCACCATTTTATGGTGGTGAGTATAAAAATGTTGGGTGTTGGGTACACGCCCAGCAAAAAATACTTCAGCAGTAAGAATTTAGTTGCACCTTTTGGTATACAATAAAATAGGAAGTGTATCCACACTGCATGTATCGGTGGCAATAACGTAAACGAGTGATCAAATTAGTTTATGATCATTCGTTTATGTTATTGCAACCAATTCATGCAGTATAGATGCATGAAAGGTAGTGCTGTTTTCCTTCATACCAATAAAAATATTGCTCACTTCTGAGCAATATTGTTATTGAAATCAGCAATTATATAAGCGCTATGTAGAAGCTGCTATAAATCGGGACATCGCCCATCGGGACATCAGCGCTGATTCGGTTGTTTTGTAAGCAGTTGGTACTGCCACTCTCCCTTACAATCCTGATGAAATAGTGCTCCATTTTTGCTGGGCGTTAATGATTGCTTATCGACTTACATATTTTACATATAACTAAATATTCGCATGTTTGCACAGTACAAACAACTTTTTTGTTTTCAAAAATTACGAAAATATATATATGCTTGAAGTCAAAGACGTATCCGTTTGTCAAAAAATCTATATTTTCTTCAAATTTTTTGTTGGTCTAAAATTTCATTAAGATGAAGAATCATTTTTTAATAATTACTACGAATCTCACAAATATACCAGCAAAGATTATGTTTTGCTTTGTAGATTCTATACATATCGTACCTAGACATCAGTTTTCGAGTGTTTTGTTTTCTTTTATTAGTTTTTTTAAGAATAGGCATTTAATAAAATGACCCCCCCCCCAATTTTTTTATCACGCAATATTTAACGTGAAACTATTTTTGAACTAATCAGCTGTTTTGTACAAAAATAAATTCGTAATGTTTATCGGTTTTACATTTTGATGACCATTGTACTCAATTCGTTGAGCATATTATTTTTGAAGAGTCTGCGACGTCACACTATGTGAGTATGTACACGCACAAAAATTATTTCTTTTCTTCGATAAAAAAAAATCTCTCTGATGACCTACAAAAATTATTTTTATACCCTCCGCCATAGGTTGGGGGTATATTAACTTTGTCATTCCGTTTGTAACACATAGAAATATTGCTCTAAAACCCCATAAAGTATATATATTCTGGGTCGTGGTGAAATTCTGAATCGATCTAAGCATGACCGTCCGTCCGTCTGTTGAAATCACGCTAACTTCCGAACGAAACAAGCTAACGACTTGGCACAAGTAGTTGTTATTGATGTAGGTCAGATGGTATTGCAAATGGGCCATATCAGTCCACTTTTACGTATAGCCCCCATATAAACGGACACCCAGATTTGACCTCCGGAGCCCCTTGGAAGAGCAAAATTCATCTGATTCGGTTGAAATTTGCTACGGTATCCAATAACCATGCAGGAATTGGTTCATATCAGCCCATAATTATATTTAGCCCCATATGAACCCATCCCGAGATTTGGTTTTGGAGCCTCTTGGAGAAGCAAAATTCATCCGATCTGGTTGAAATTTGGTATGTGGTGTTAGTATATGATATTTAACAACCATGCCAAAAGTGGTCCATATCAGTCCATAATCCCCCATATAAACCGATCCCGAGATTTGGTTTTAGAGCCTCTTGGAGGAGCAAATTTCATCCGAGTCAGTTTAAATTTGATACATTGTGCTAGTATATGGCCGTTAACAACCATGCCTAACTAGGTCCATATCGGTCTATAGTTATATATAGCCCTCAGATAAATCGATCCCCAATCACAGAAAAATTGGTCCATATCAAGTTCATAATTGTAGCCCCCTTTTAAGATACCGATTGTGGATGACAGTCTTTCGCAGAAGTTTCTACGCAATCCATGGTGGAGATTCGGCCTGCCGAACTTACGGCCGTATATACTTGTTTTTTTTTTCTAATGTTTGGCGAACATCCCCTTACACGTGAAGAAATTGTCCTCCCAACCATAAAAAATCAAAGTTGTTTTGATTTTATGCCAACATATCCCCGCAATACGCGAACATGGTCTTATACTACCGGATTTGTCGCCGCAACGTGTTGTGCCGCAGGGTTTATCCGATTGTATAAGGTCCCCTTTAGCCAATACTTTTTTACCTGTTTACATACCGAGACAAAAAACGACTTGTCTTTCGCCTCAATGTCTGCGATATACAGCGGATGGTGGTAGGACTTCATATATACAAAAAAAATATCTGATTCAATCACGAAATTAATTGATCCAATTAATTTTTTAATTGAAATGTCTTCAATCACAGAAATGATAGTAGCAATTAAAAAATTAATTGAAACTGAGTTAAAAAATTAATTAAAAGTCAATTAAAAAATTAATTGATACTATTAATGTTTGTGATTGTGATTTTTGCGAATCGTACGAAAATTTCCATCTGCTTTAGTTCATATTGAACTTATGTGTACGATCATTGAACCTTATACCCACGTTTAGTTCATAAAATTTTTCAAGCATACTTCAAAAAGGAAAATTTCATTATTAAAAAAAAAAAAATTAAATTAAATTTAACTACAAACTAATATTTTTTTACCATAAATTTAAGTTCAATTTAGTGTTAGTTTAACTCAGGGATCCGGAGCGGTCCATTTTTTTCGCTCCGCTCCGCTCCCGCTCCGGAGAAAAAAAAAACCGCTCCGCTCCTCGCTCCGCTCCGAGAAAAAAAAAATCGCTCCGCTCCGCTCCACGCTCCGCTCCGCTCCTCTTCGAGAAAATTATAGTACAAACATTGTATTCAATTGAGTTTTATTTTATTTAGAAAAATCGGGCGGTACATATATGGGAGCTATAGCTAAATCTGAACCGATTTCGATGATTTTTTGCACATATAGTTAGTGCTATAGAAGATTACATTTCGCCAACTTTGAGTAAGATCGCTTGATAAATAAGGGTTTTATGACCTAATTTGACAAAATCGGGCGATACATATATATGGGACCTATATCTAAATCTGAACCGATTTCGATGAAATTTTCAGACTTAAAGGGTGATACAGAAGATTATTTTGTGCTAAATTTGACGACGATCGGTTAGTAAAAAAAGTGCAACGTGACCCCATTTGTCGAAATCGGGCAATACATATATATGGGAGCTATATCTAAATTTGATCCGATTTCTTCCAAATTCAATAACGTTCGTCCTTGTGCCCAAAAAAAACTCCCTGTACCAAATTTCATCAAAATCGGTTAATAATTGCGACCGAAATCCTGTGAACAACAAATACATGGACAGACGGAGGGACGGACGCCAAGCGCTAGATCGACTCAGGAGGTGATTCTGAGTCGATCGGTATATATTTTATGGGGTCTAAAATCAAAATTTCTTGTAGGCACATTTTTTGGCAGATCAAACTTGTTATACCCTAACCACTATGTGGTTTAGGGTATAATGACTTTAAAACAATGTGTTGAAATATTTTATCAATTTTGAAGATTTTTTCAGAAATATTAAATCCATTTTGACTTCATTAAAGGAAGCATTCTAGGAAGCATATGTTAATTTTTCATTTTTTAGATTTTTTCGTCAGTTGTTATCATAATCCTTTAAAAACGAGTTAACGAGTTATTTTTTTTCCATATTAAGACTTGACTTCCAGTAGAAATTATGCTATGTTTCAAGTAAAAAGCGTCTTTAAAATAAAGTGTTGAAAAACATGTCTTATTTTTTAACGATTTTTTGCTTTGTAGGCAAGATGCAAAAAGGAAACAAATTTAAAGACAATTTTATTAATTTTAAAGAATTTTTCTTAATTATTAAAGTCACGTTGACCTTACCTCAAAAATTTTATCTTTCATGTTATGATACACATTTTTAAGTAAAATCACTTAATTATAAGGACATTACAATTTCATTCAAAAGTTTATTGCCTTTTGGACAAGAAAACAAGTATATACAGCACTAAGTTCGGCCGGGCCGAACCTTAAATACCCACCACCATGAACCAAATATTAGGGTTTCCTTTGAAATTTTAGGAGGGCTTGAGGACTTGAGGACACTTCCCGAAGATAAATTTAAAGATTTATCCTATGAGGACTATATCAGATTCTGGATTTATAAGAACCATTTTTGTTTGAGTTTTAGAGGAATCATTAACATCTCTTGTAAGTGTGCAAGAAAATTATAAAATAACGTCTTGATTTGAAATCTTAAATATGTAGAAGTCAAATCTGGAAATTTTACATTGAGTTTCAAGCAATTCAAGTGAAGTCGGTCTATATGGAGGCATTACCAAATGGACCGAGCCTAAAATACCAGAATATTTACAATTTCAGGCAAATCAGATAATAATTACGGTTTCTAGAAACCCAAGGAGTTAAATCGGGAGATCGTTCTTATGGGGGATATACTAAAACATGGACCGCTACTCACCGTTTTCGGCACACCTCTTTATGACCCGAAAATACCTCTAGATTTCCAATTTCAGGCAAATAGGATAAAAACTTCGGATTCTAGAAGCCCAAGAAGTAAAATCGGGAAATCGGTCTATATGGGGGCTATACCAAAATATGGACCGATACTCACCATTTTCAGCACACCTCTTTATGGTCCGAAAATACCCCTAGATTTCCAATTTCAGACAAATTGGATAAAAAATACGCTTTCTATAAGCCCAAGACCCCAAATCGGGAGGTCGTTTTATATGGGGACCATACCAAAACATGGACCGATACTCACAATTTTTGGCACACGTATTTGTGGTCCTACAATACCTCTAGATTTCCAATTTCAGGTAAATTGAATAAAAACTGCGGTTTCTATAAGCCCAAGAAGTAAAATCGGGAGATCGGTCTATATGGGGGCTATACCAAAACATGGACCGATACTCACCATTTTTGGCACACCTCTTTATGGTCATAAAATACCTCCAGATTTCAAATTTCAAGCAAATTGGATAAAAAATATGATTTCTATAAGCCCAAGACCCCAAATCGGGAGGTCGGTTTATATGGGGACTATATCAAAACCTGGACCGATATAACCCATCTGCGAACTTGACCTGCCTGCAGACAAAAGACGAGGTTGTGCAAAATTTCAGCACGATTGCTTCATTATTGAATACTGTAGCGTGATTACAACAGACAGACAGACGGACATCGTTATATCGTCTTAGAATTTCTCCCTGATCAAGAATATATATACTTTATATAGTCGGAAATCGATATTTCGATGTGTTACAAACGGAATGACAAACTTATTATACCCCCGTCACCATTCTATGGTGATGGGTATAAAAAACTTTATTTTAGAGAAATGCGTCTTCCATGTTAAGCAAAATTTGCATTCTTATTCTAAGGACATGGAATCTTTGACTTCACGACAATATTTTTTTCAGTGTAGAAAACTAAAAAATTAAATATAAATAAGATCGTTTAATTGCCTTTATTTGACGTTCATTACAAACATCTTTGTAGTAATACGGGATGAAATTGATCGAAAGTACTGTTGTTACTTTTACATCACATACTAGATATATATTTTGACATTTGCCGTTTTTGAAAACAATTACTAAAAAACACGTTGTGTTTTCCCCAATGTACGTACGTACAAAAATACATATCGTACATTTTAAACGTTTACTCACACTACGCTAAGTACTAGCTAAATTTGAAATTACCTACACAGTGTAATTTCAAAGTTACACATTTCATTCAAGTAATATTTTATTCGGAGCGGAGCGGTTTTTCATTTGGAAACCGCTCCGCTCCCGCTCCGCTCCGGATTTTAGAAATGCCGCTCCCGCTCCGCTCCCGCTCCGGCAAAAAAAGGGCTTGCTCCGCTCCGCTCCACGCTCCGCTCCGCTCCGCTCCGGATCCCTGGTTTAACTTAACGGACTTTTTTCTGTGTAATCTATGTAGTGCTCGTCTGACTCTTTATACATTTTGTCGTTTTCATAAAAAAATATTTTTTTTCTGCGTATATAATTGGTGAGAGGCCCATTAAAATCTTTCGATTCAATGTAAGAATTATTTTTTCATACATTTATTTTTGTTTTATTTGTTTACATGAGAGATCTAGCCAAAAATAAACACAATTCAATGACACCATGTAGTTCCGATATTAGCTGCCAAGTTACTAAATGTAAGCACACTAACGATTTCTGAGAGCCGGAAGGAAATGTGAGTGATGTACAACACTCTGTCAGGTAATAATAGTGGTAAGTGGCGGATGCTGGATGACCACAAACATCTACAGTGATGGAAACAAGTATAAATGGCCGAGATTTAAATACGCATCTTCATGGAACGCATAGAAAAATTTTCTTTGAAAACACCTCCTCTTAACGGATTATAATATTTCGGATGGAAATCGCGAATTCTATATTCTCAAGTAGTCAAACCGGTCTTTATGGGGCTATGAGTCTATGTCTTTGAGTCTCAGCGCGAGAGCTTTATTGAAGGCTGTAGCGTCATTACAAAAAACAGACGCACGTCATAGAAAAACAAGTAAGGAAAGTCTAAAGTCGGGCGGGGCCGACTATATTATACCCTGCACCACTTTGTAGATCTAAATTTTCGATACCATATCACATCCGTCAAATGTGTTGGGGCTACACTCAAAAAAAAGTGAACTCTCTATTTCACTAAAGCCAATTTAACTTTATTTTAGTTCATGTAATTATTATGTTTGGAGAAAGTTTCGTTTACTCTAATAATTTTTTGCGTACGTTAGTTAAATGAACTAAAAAACGCGAAAAAATTATACTCAAATTAAGTAAAAAGATTTACTAAATTCGCACTTCCCACAAAATAGTTCATTATTTCTTTAAATTTGTAAATTTTACCAAAAATGCGTTCATCATGAACTTCGTATGTCACTAAAGACATTCTTGCATTTTTTAACTCCAAGTTTTTCCTTCAAACTACAAAATTTTCTTTGACAAGTGAAAAAAAATGAATTATGCCTAACAAATTTTCTTGCATTTGTCGAAAAATATTTACTTATTTTTGTGATATCGGCGACATCTCAGCGTTTGTAATACTGTTTAGTTAAAATTTTCTAAAAATATTCAAAATTTTCTAAAATTAACCAACAATTTTCTTCCTGGTGGGTTCACTGTTTTTTCAGTGTATATATAAAGGTTTGCCCAAATACATACATTTAAATATCACTCGATCTGGACAGAATTTGATAGACTTCTACAAAATCTATAGACTCAAAATTTAAGTAGGCTAATGCACTAGGGTGGAACACAATGTTAGTAAAAAAAAATATGGGAAACATTTAAATCTGGAGCAATTTTAAGAAAACTTCGCAAAAGTTTATTTATGATTTATCGCTCGATATATATGAATTAGAAGTTTAGGAAAATTAGAGTCATTTTTACAACTTTTCGACTAAGCAGTGGCGATTTTACAAGGAAAATGTTGGTATTTTGACCAATCAGAAAAACATATATATGGGAGCTATATCTAAATCTGAACCGATTTCAACCAAATTTGGCACGCATAGCTACAATGCTAATTCTACTCCCTGTGCAAAATTTCAACTAAATCGGAGCAAAAAATTGGCCTCTGTGGTCATATGAGTGTAAATCGGACGAAAGCTATATATGGGAGCTATATCTAAATCTGAACCGATTTCAACCAAATTTGGCACGCATAGCTACAATGCTAATTATACTCCCTGTGCAAAATTTCAACTAAATCGGAGCAAAACATTGGCCTCTGTGGTCATTTGAGTGTAAATCGGGCGAAAGCTATATATGGGAGCTATATCTAAATCTGAACCGATTTCCACCAAATTTGACGCGCATAGTTATAATGCTAATTCTACTTCCTGTGCAAAATTTCAACTAAATCGGAGCAAAAAATTGGCCTCTGTGGACAAAGGAGTGTAAATCGGGCGAAAGCTATATATGGGAGCTATATCTAAATCTGAACCGATTTGGCTGATATTTTGCAAGTTTTTCGAGACTCATAAAATATTCGGATGTACGGAATTTGAGGAAGATCGGTTGATATACACGCCAATTATGACCAGATCGGTGAAAAATATATATGGCAGCTATACTAAATCTGAACCGATTTTTTCCAAAATCAATACGGATCGTCTTTGAGCCGAAACAGGACCCTATACCAAATTTTAGGACAATCGGACTAAAACTGCGAGCTGTACTTTGCACACAAAAATACATCAACAGACAGACAGACGGACAGACAGACAGATAGACAGACAGACGGACATCGCTAAATCGACTCAGAATTTAATTCTAAGACGATCGGTATACTAAACGATGGGTCTCAGACTTTTCCTTCTTGGCGTTACATACAAATGCACAAACTTATTATACCCTGTACCACAGTAGTGGTGAAGGGTATAAATATTACCAATATTATCTTTCTAATATTTTCGATTATTAAACAAGTATATACGGCCGTAAGTTTGGTCAGGCCGATGATTATGTACCCTCCACCATGGATTGCGTATAAACTTCTTCTACACACTGCCATCCACAATCGAATTACTAGGGTTGCGGTAACGGTTGCCGATGGCAAGGTATCTTAAAACCTCTTAACACCGTCTTCTAAATTATAAGTAAGTCCATATATTAAATTAAAAAAGACCGATTAAATACGTGTATAACTCAGGTTGACAAAATTTTCTATAGAAATAAAATTAAAAAAAAAAATTCTATAGAAATAAAATTTTGACAAAATTTTCTATAACAATAAAATTTTGACAAAATTTTCTATAGAAATAAAATTTTGACAAAATTTTCTATAGAAATAAAGTTTTGACAAAATTTTCTATAGAAATAAAATGTTGACAAAATTTTCTATAGAAATAAAATGTTGACAAAATTTTCTATAGAAATAAAATTTTGACAAAATTTTCTATAGAAATAAAATTTTGACAAAATTTCCTATAGAAATAAAATTTTGACAACATTTTCTATAGAAATAAAATTTTGACAAAATTTTCTATAGAAATAAAATTTTGGTAGATTATTTTTGGCCCGAGTGGCAACCATGAGTATGAACCGATATGGACCAATTTTTGTGTGATTGGGGATCGGCTATATATAACTATAGACCGATATGGACCAATTTTGGAATGGTTGTTAGCGGCCACATACTAACACTATGTTCCAATTTTCAACCGGATCGGATGAAATTTGCTTCTTTTAGAGGCTCCGCAAGCCAAAAAAAAAAAAATTGGAATTTTTTTGAACCACTATTACACTTTTCTTATAAGACATATTGAAATGCAATGAATCACGAAGCCAAATTATTACCAATAAAGGTGGCTATACTCGAAAACGTATCGAAGAAGCAAAAATTTCCATTAAAACTAATATAAAGTTTGACAGAATTGTTTTTTGTTTTCATATTCATATTCTAAACTTCATCGCTGTTGGTGGGTGAACTTTTTTGATGCTAGCGAAAAAGTAAAAACGTATTTCTTCATAGTTTTTAATGGCCTATTGGACTACAGTATGCCAATTTTGAAATTCGGAAAAATTGTTAAAAAGTTGTAGCCCTAGTATATATATTTTGGGTCGTGGTGAAATTCTGAGTCGATCTAAGCATGTCCGTCCGTCCGTCTGTTGAAATCACGCTAACTTCCGAACGAAACAAGCTATCGACAAGTAGTTGTAATTGATGTAGGTCGGATGGTATTGCAAATGGGCCATATCGCACCACTTTTACGTATAGCCCCATATAAACCGACCAACAGATTCGGTTTGCGGAGCCTCTTGGAGGAGAAAAAATCATCCGATCCGGTTGAAATTTGGTACGTGGTGTTAGTATATGGTATCTAACAACCATGCAAAAAGTGGTCCATATCGGTCCATAATTATATATAGCCCCCATATAAACCGATCCCTAGATTCGGCTTGCGGAGCGTTTTGGAGGAGCAAAATGCATCCGATCCGGTTGAAATTTGGTAAGAGATGTAAGTATATGGTATCTAACAACCATGCAAAAATTGGTCCATACTTATATATAGCCCCCATAGGTTAGGTTAGGTTAGGTGGCAACCCGATGTTTCAGGCTCACTTAGACTATTCAGTCCATTGTGACACCACATTGGTGAATTTCTCTCTTATCACTGAGTGCTGCCCGATTCCATGTTAAGCTCAATGGCAAGGGACCTCCTTTTTATAGCCGAGTCCGAACGGCGTTCCACATTGCAGTGAAACCACTTAGAGAAGCTTTGAAACACTCAGAAATGACACTAGCATTACTGAGGTGAGATAATCCACCGCTGAAAAACTTTTTGGTGTTCGGTCGAAGCAGGAATCGAACCCACGACCTTGTGTATGCAAGGCGGGCATGCTAACCATTGCACCACGGTGGCTCCCTATATAGTCCCCATATAAATCGATCACCAGATTTGAACTCCGGAGCCTCTTGGAAGAGCAAACATCCTCCGATCCGGTTGAAATTTGGAACGTTGTGTAAGTATATGGTCTCTAATAACCATGCAAAAATTGGTCCATATCGGTCTATAATTATATATAGCCCCCATATAAACCGATCCCCAGATTTGACCTCCGGAGCATCTTGGAGGAGCAAAATTCACCCGATCCGGTAGAAATTTGTTACGTGGTGTTAGTATATGGTCTCTAACAACCATGCAAAAACTGGTCCACATAGGTCCATAATTATATATAGCCTGTTGGTTAACTACTCTTGTAGTTTAGTCAACGCAATGGTTTTAAGCTGAGATCAAAACTACAAATATGATTGAATAGCAAACCAACAATAACAAAATTTTATTTCTATAGAAAATTTTCTCAAAATTTTATTTCTATAGAAAATTTTGTTAAAATTTTATTTCTATAGAAAATGTTGTCAAAATTTTATTTCTATAGAAAATTTTGTTAAAATTTTGTTATTATTATAGAAAATTTTGTCAAAATTTTGTTTCTATAGCAAATATTGTCAAAATTTTATTTCTATAGAAAATGTTGTCAAAATGTTATTTCCAAATTTCGTTAAAATTTTATTTCTATAGAAAATTTTGTCAAAATTTTATTTCTATAGAAAATTTTGTCAAAATTTTATTTCTATAGACAATTTTATTTCTATAGAAAATTTTGTTAAAATTTTATTATTATAGAAAATTTTGTCAAAATTTTATTTCTATAGAAAATTTTGTTAAAATTTTGTTATTATTATAGAAAATTTTGTCAAAATTTTGTTTCTATAGCAAATATTGTAAAAATTTTATTTCTATAGAAAATGTTGTCAAAATGTTATTTCTAAATTTTGTTAAAATTTTATTTCTAAAGAAAATTTTGTCAAAATTTTATTTCTATAGACAACTTTATTTCTATAGAAAGATTTTGTCAACCTTAATAATATACGTATCAAATCGGCCTTTTTTGGTTTAATATAAACCCCTTATGGACTTACTTACAATATAGAAGACGGTGTTAGGAAGTTTTAAAATACCTTGCCATGGGTATGTGTTACCGCAACCCAAGTAATTCGATTGTGGATGACAGTCTTTAGTAGAAGTTTCTACGCAATCCATGGTGGAGGGTACACATGCTTCGACCTGGCCTGGTATATACTTGTTTTGTCTAATATTAACTTTCAATTTAGAAGATGATGTTCAGAATTTTAAGATACCTTGCCTTCGGTAATTATTACTACAATCCAAGTAATTCAATTGAGGATGACAGTCTTTAGTAAAAGTTTCTACGCAATCCATGGTGGATGGTACATAAAATTCGGCCTGGCCGAACTTACGGCCGTATATACTTGTTTATAACTCGTTTTTTTCATATTTTTACGGGTATTTTAAAATTTTCTGTTTCAAATAAATTTTGTCGAAAAAAAATGCTAAATCATTTCTAGAAAAATTGCGATTGTGTCGGGTAAGTTCGGGAATGCATTAAAAATTATACAAATTATACAAATTCACTGTTTGATAAAATATCACAAAATTTTTTAATTCACATCCAAAACAGAGTTCGTATCACACCTTAAAAAGGTGATGCGAATTCAGTGCAACGACTGTTAAAATGGTAAACATCCGTCTTATGACAAGCCCATATTAAAGGCATCGCTTATGCACCAATTTTGCACCACGTCCGGATCCAAATAGAATATTTCACTACTTTTTTGGCGAGACATTTTGCTGGGTTCGTACCCATTGAGCCAAAAATGAACTTTGTTGTTGAACAGAGAAGCGCGCGATGAACATTCTTAATAGATCACGCATTTTGATAATGAAATTCAAAAAATTTGCAAGCGTTGTTCGTGAAACACGAAAAATACATCAAAGTTAAAAAAAAAATTAGACGCGAAAGTGAGTACATGAAAAAGTAAGTACGCTTCTTCAGTTTACGGAACATTTCTCACTTCCGTTATTCAATAACTACACGGTTGAAAAAGACTGTTTTTCATATGTTTGGCTATAAACATTATATGTTTGGAACACAATTTTTTAAACACAATATTTTTGAGTGCAAGCATATAATGTTCATAAACTAGCATAACATGTTTGGGACATATATGTTAATATGTTAGAACATATTATGTTTGGGACATAAAATGTTTGTAAATATAATATGCTTGGATGCAAACATATATTAATTTAGAAATAGCCTATAAACATATATGTGTTTAGTAGCTTGGAGCGCTATTTAACAGGGAGCGATATTGAATTAAGTTGGTGGTTGTTGCTTGTTATTACAAAATTAACATTTTACTTTTCCTTGGGCAATTGATCAGCTACTTCTTTGATCCTTACAAACTGTGTGGTCCGCTGTTCGAATCCCCGTCCGGCAAAAGGTAAAATTAAAATAAAAAAAATCATACAATTTAATAATTTCTTCTACAATGTTTGTATTACAGAAAAAGGTGCTAAGAACTAAAAAATCTCGTGGAAGTGAGAAAGATGTGGGGGAATATACAATTGGGCAGAAACAAAATTTTGAGCATTCAGGTCGAAAACCTATGTTGTTAGCACCTATATTACCTGTTTATAATTCATTATGATTGTAAATATATAAATAAATAAATAAAATTTTGAGCACAATATTGTTTGGGAGAATTTTTTTTAAGCATATAATATTTTTGGGTGCAAAATGCTTCCAAACATATTATATGTTCATATAATAACATATTGTTTTTTGGAAGACAACATTATTGAATTTGGATGCAAAAATACAAAATGTTTGGAACTTAGACTACCCAAACATATATTGTTTAGACCAATATGCTTTCAAACATATTATATATTGGAAGAGATCAAACATATAAATGTTTGGGCAATACCCAAAAATATATATGCTTGAAGCAAAATATGTTTGGGAGTATATGTTACAGAATCGATTTTTTGTGAGCGTGTATAATGTTGAGAACTGCAAGTTTAATTAAACATATAAAAATGTAAGTTGATGAGTAAATGGTTGGAATGTACATTAAAAAAAAAAAACATGTCCAGTTCCAAAGAGTTTGCTTTACACTAAAGATTTTGGTATTCATTCCGAGCCAAAGAAGCGGAGAATATGTTTGGGAGTATATGTTACAGAGGTTATTTTTGTTTGAGGTTATATACGGGTTTTGTATATAAATAATTATATGATTGTACTATACAAATAAATTAGAAACATATTTGCTTAGTTGGAGGTAAATATAAGTTCTTTTGGGAAATTCTAATGCAAGTAAATATTCGATTTACAAAGCCTTGGATATCATAATACATACATATATATCTGCACAATTCAAATCGTGACAATATGTACGCTTGAAGCAGAATGTGTTGGAAAGTATATGTCACAGATGCGATTTTTTTGTTTTCGAAGGTGTCGGAATAAACTATATTTTGTGATTGATCCATAGCTATTACATTCAACAACCAAAGTTTTCTTTAATATTCTCCATATTGCAATCATTCTCCACATGCCGTCGTTGTGCTCAAATGCACATTTGTTAGTGCCATACTTTTTCTGATACTGCATTTACAGAAACTCTGGCCTTAGCAACGAAGAATCGCATGTTTGATTTTTGTATTTCAACGCATAAGCAAAGATAATAAATAGCAAGTCCGACAGAAACATTACAATGGTAGTTTTGCTGATTATTTGTATACATACATTTATTTTATTAACCATTTTCATATTGAAGACTTACCATTTCATTTAATTAAATCCGTTAATGGTAGAATACTGCAAATATACAGCAAATTTTTAAGGATTATGAGTTGATATTTATTCCAAATGCCTGTTCATACCAAAATTTAATTCACTTTGTTACAGATTAGTGCCCATATGCACAACAGTTTGTCAAAGAATTTTACGTTAACTTCTTTTTGAATATGAAGGTAATTTTTGTTTTACACATTCTTTTAGACTTTGACTATATGTATTTCATTTATTGAATTGAATTTTCATAATTTATATATTTTATGCAATTTAACACATATTACATATTTGTTTTAAATCTCACAGTATATCTCGGTAATTTAGTTGAACCTTGAACTTCCTACTAACATAGTAACCGATTTCCGTATTAATTTTCAACACCACATTTTCTTGTTGCAAGTGCTTTAGTTGTACACGCGTACCATCATAATTTATTCGAATTCTGTTGTTGTTGAGAGATCATTTCCACCATTTACCACGATCGGAAACAAACTAAACAGAATTAAGAAATAGTCTAATAGCATGGGCAGTGTTAATCACACCCACCATCACCGCCGCCGATCACCACAATACAAATTAAACAGTCTGACTATAACGATTGCGTTTGTTTACTAGGCTATTCTACTACATACTCTCTGGCGCTGACGATCATCTTCGGTTGTGCGTTGCTCATTTTGTTTGTCAACAATCGAGGAACACACACACACACATAATTGTACCCACCCGACCACTCAAATATATGGCAAGATTCAGTTCATACCGGTGCAGAGTGGCAAAGAGCTTTATCATTGACAATTCGGCAAAGAAACAGAGAAAGCCGAAGTGTAACGGGTGATAAGGAAAAAAGCAGCCAGAGTCTATCAAAGAGAAGCGATCATATTCAGAGGTTTCATAGATGTCAAATGAGGAGATTGCCACTTTGTTGGTGCTACGTTAAAGATGTCTGCGAGACGGAAATGGACTTTATAGACATTCAATGGTATTTTACAAAAAATGCAATATCATCCTTAATGTATCATTGATACCAGGTGTTAAAGTTAAATGAAATCCCATAGAAGTCTCACCACAAATATAATTAGTTTCTACACTGAAAAAAAAAATATTTACGTGACATTAAAGATTACGCAACCTTTGGAATTAAGAAACCGTTTTTATACCCTGCGCCACACTGTGAAACAAGGTATTATAAGTTAGTGCATATGTTTGTAACACCCAGAAGGAGACGAGATAGACACATGGTGTCTTTGGCAATAATGCTCAGGGTGGGTCCCTGAGCCGATATAACCATGTCCGTCCGTCCGTCCGTCTGTCTGTGAACACATTTTTGTGATCAAAGTATAGATCGCAATTTAAGTCCAATCGCCTTCAAATTTGGCACATGTTCCTAATTTGGGTCAGGATAGAACCCTATTGATTTTGGAAGAAATTGGTTCAGATTTAGATATAGCTCCCATATATATCTTTCGCCCGATATGCACTAATATGGACCCAGTAGCCAGAGTTTTATATCGATTTGCTTGAAATTTTGTATAAACATAACACTTAGTCGTATAGTCAGGTGTGAAAAATTTGATTGAAATCGGTTCAGATTTAGATATAGCTCCAATATATATCTTTCGCCCGATATGGACTTATATGGCCCCAGAAACCAGAGTTTTGGCCGAATTTGGTTGAAATTTTGCAATAGGAGTACAATTAGTAGTATAGTCAAGTGTGCAAAATTTGATTGAAATTGGTTCAGATTTAGATATAGCTCCCATATATATCTTTCGCCCGATATGGCCTAATATGGTTCTAATAGCCAGAGTTTTGGCCCAATTTGGTTGAAATTTTGCACAGGGAGTAGATTTAGCATTGTTGCTATGCGTGCCAAATTTGATTGAAATCGGTTCAGATTTATATATAGCTCCCATATATAGCTTTCGCCCGATTTACACTCATATGTCCACAGAGGCCTATTTTTTACTCCGATTTAGTTGAAATTTTGCACAGGGAGTAGAATTAGCATTGTAGGTATGCGTGCCCAATTTGGTTGAAATCGGTTCAGATTTAGATATAGTTCCCATATATATGGTTTTCTGATTTCGACAAAAATGGTCAAAATACCAAAATTTTCCCTTTTAAAATCGCCTCTGCTTAGTCGAAAACTTGTAAAAAGGACTGTAATTTTCCTTATCATCAAATACATATATATCGAGCGATAATCATAAAAAAAAAAACTTTTGCGAAGTTTCCTTAAAATTGCTTCAGATTTAAATGTTTCCCATATTTATACCCTGCGCCACACTGTGGAACATGGCATTATAAGTTAGTGCATATGTTTGTAACACCCAGAAGGAGACGAGGTAGACATCTGGTGTCTTTGGCAATAATGCTCAGGGTGGTTCCCTGACCATGTCCGTCTGTCTGTGAACACATTTTTGTGATCAAAGTCTAGGTCGAAATATAAGTCCAATAGCAATAATTAAGAACATACACAATAAATAGAAATAAAATGTTAATATTGTTTGATTTTATTCTGAATTAGTGAAATTCATGTTTATTGCCTAATTTATAAACCAAGTGTATAGATTTTATAGAAGTCTAGAAAATTTTGCCCAGATCGGAAAATGTGGATCTACAAGATGGTGCAGGGTATAATATAGTGGTTCGCGCCCGACTTTAGGTTTTCCTTACTTGTTTACTTTGAAGTATCCGTTATAATTTGGATTATTAAAGTGGAATTTGTTTGTACGTGAGTACCTTTGTTAATAAACCGCGAAAAGAGAATGGAAATTTGATAAATGAGATTTGTATCCTCATTTTAATTTTATTGGTCCTAGATTTAAAGCCAGATAGGTCGCTAAAAAATTCTTTATTTGAAAGAAGCCGTATCTTTGGCTCGGAATCAATACCAGAACCCTTAAGGGAAGGTCAAAGCCTTTGTATCCAATTAAACTTTTTTTGAGTGTACATAAAGAAGCCCCCATAGAAAATTGCAAAAATTGAACAAGCGGGAAGAGATGTAGAAGCCAAAAATTTAACCAATACAAAAGAACACTAGAGTAAAATACATAAAAGAGTTTCGTCCAACATCGTTTTTTTCTGTGATAGACAAAATTTTTGAAAAATTCATACTTAATCAGTTTTCTGAATAACTAATATAATTGAACATTATATGTTTTATGAAAGACTATTTGGATTCAAAAAGGGTTCTGGTACTGAATATACGGTAATCAATGTTGTGAACAACATACATCTTCAAAAAAAAAATCGCTTATGTAACATATACTCCCAAACACATTTTGCTTTGAGTATTGCCCAAACATTTATATATTTGATTGCTTCCAATATACAATATGTTTGAAAGCATATTGGTCTAAACAATATAATATGTTCGGGTAGTCTAAGTTCCAAACATTATGTATTTTTCCATCCAAATTCAATAATGTTGTCTTCCAAAAAACTATATGTTATTATGTGAACATATAATATGTTTGGAAACATTTTGAACCCAAAAATATTCTATGCTTAGAAGAATTTTCTCCCAAAGAAGATTGTGCTCAAAAATTTTTTTCTGTCTAATTGTAAAGGGTGATTCTTTTGAGGTTAGGATTTTCATGCATTAGTATTTGACAGATCACGTGGGATTTCAGACATGGTGTCAAAGAGAAAGATGCTCAGTATGCTTTGACATTTCATCATGAATAGACTTACTAACGAGCAACGCTTGCAAATCATTGAATTTTATTACCAAAATCAGTGTTCGGTTCGAAATGTGTTTCGCGCTTTACGTCCGATTTATGGTCTACATAATCGACCAAGTGAGCAAACAATTAATGCGATTGTGACCAAGTTTCGCACTCAGTTTACTTTATTGGACATTAAACCAACCACACGAATGCGTACAGAAGAGAATATTGCGTCTGTTTCTGAGAGTGTTGCTGAAGACCGTGAAATGTCGATTCGTCGCCGTTCGCAGCAATTGGGTTTGTGTTATTCGACCACATGGAAGATTTTACGCAAAGATCTTGGTGTAAAACCGTATAAAATACAGCTCGTGCAAGAACTGAAGCCGAACGATCTGCCACAACGTCGAATTTTCAGTGAATGGGCCCTAGAAAAGTTGGCAGAAAATCCGCTTTTTTATCGACAAATTTTGTTCAGCGATGAGGCTCATTTCTGGTTGAATGGCTACGTAAATAAGCAAAATTGCCGCATTTGGAGTGAAGAGCAACCAGAAGCCGTTCAAGAACTGCCCATGCATCCCGAAAAATGCACTGTTTGGTGTGGTTTGTACGCTGGTGGAATCATTGGACCGTATTTTTTCAAAGATGCTGTTGGACGCAACGTTACGGTGAATGGCGATCGCTATCGTTCGATGCTAACAAACTTTTTGTTGCCAAAAATGGAAGAACTGAACTTGGTTGACATGTGGTTTCAACAAGATGGCGCTACATGCCACACAGCTCGCGATTCTATGGCCATTTTGAGGGAAAACTTCGGAGAACAATTCATCTCAAGAAATGGACCGGTAAGTTGGCCACCAAGATCATGCGATTTGACGCCTTTAGACTATTTTTTGTGGGGCTACGTCAAGTCTAAAGTCTACAGAAATAAGCCAGCAACTATTCCAGCTTTGGAAGACAACATTTCCGAAGAAATTCGGGCTATTCCGGCCGAAATGCTCGAAAAAGTTGCCCAAAATTGGACTTTCCGAATGGACCACCTAAGACGCAGCCGCGGTCAACATTTAAATGAAATTATCTTCAAAAAGTAAATGTCATGGACCAATCTAACGTTTCAAATAAAGAACCGATGAGATTTTGCAAATTTTATGCGTTTTTTTTTAAAAAAAAGTTATCAAGCTCTTAACAAATCACCCTTTATATTCCCTCACATTTTTCTCACTTCCACGAGTTTTTTTAGTTCTAAGCACCTTTTTCTGTAATACAAACATTGTAGAAGAAATTATTCAATTTTATAATTATACCCTGCGCCACACTGTGGAACAGGGTATTATAAGTTAGTTCATATGTTTGCAACACCCAGAAGGAGACGAGATAGACACATGGTGTTTTTGGCAAAAATGGTCAGGGTGGGCTCCTGAGTCGATATAGCCATGTCCGTCTGTCCGTGAACACATTTTGTAATCAAAGTCTAGGTCGCAGTTTTAGTCCAATCGACTTCAAATTTGGAACAAGTATGTGTTTTGGCTCAGAGTAGATCCCTATTGATTTTGGAAGAAATCGGTTCAGATTTAGATATAGCTCCCATATATATATATATATATATATATATATATATATATATATATATATATATATATATATATATATATATATATATATATATATATATATATATATATATATATATATATATATATATATATATATATATATATATATATATATATATATATATATATAAAGCTCCCATATATATCTTTCGCCCGATATGAACTAATACGCTCCCAGAAGCCAGAGTTTTACCCCAATTTGATTGAAACTTTGCACAGGGAGTAGAATTAGTAGTGTAGTCGAGTGTGCCAAATTTTATTGAAATCGGTTCAGATTTAGATATATTTCCCATATATAGCTTTCGCCCGATTTACACTCATATGACCACAGAGGCCAATCTTTTGCTCCGATTTAGTTGAAATTGTGCACAGGGAGTAGAATTAGCATTGTAGCTATGCGTGCCGAATTTGGTTGAAATCGGTTCAGATTTAGATATATCTCCCATATATAGCTTTCGCCCGATTTACACTCATATGACCACAGATGCCAATTTAGATGAAATTTTGCACAGGGAGTAGAATTATCATTGTAGCTATGCGTGCCAAATTTGGTTGAAATCGGTGCAGATTTAGATATAGCTCACATATAGTTTTTCTGATTTCGACCATTTACCAACATTTTCCTTGTAAAATCCCCACTGCTTAGTCGAAAAGTTGTAAAAATGACTCTAAGTTTCCTAAACTTCTAATACATATATATCAAGCGATAAATCATAAATAAACTTTTGCGAAATTTCCTTAAAATTGCTTCAGATTTAAATGTTTCCCATATTTATACCCTTCACCACTACTGTGGTACAGGGTATAATAAGTTTGTGCATTTGTATGTAACGCCAAGAAGGAAAAGTCTGAGACCCATCGTTTAGTATACCGATCGTCTTAGAATTAAATTCTGAGTCGATTTAGCGATGTCCGTCTGTCTGTCTGTCTGTCTGTCTGTCCGTCTGTCTGTCTGTCTGTTGATGTATTTTTGTGTGCAAAGTACAGCTCGCAGTTTTAGTCCGATTGTCCTAAAATTTGGTATAGCGTCCTGTTTCGGCTCAAAGACGATCCCTATTGATTTTGGAAAAAATCGGTTCAGATTTAGATATAGCTGCCATATATATTTTTCACCGATCTGGTCATAATTGGCGTGTATATCAACCGATCTTCCTCAAATTCCGTACATCCGAATATTTTATGAGTTTTACGAAAAACTTGCAAAATATCAGCAAAATCGGTTCAGATTTAGATATAGCTCCCATATATAGCTTTCCCCCGATTTACACTCATTTGCCCACAGAGGCCAATTTTTGCTCCGATTTAGTTGAAATTTTGCATAGGGAGTAGAATTAGCGTTGTAACTATGCGTGCCAAATTTGCTTGAAATCGGTTCAGATTTGGATATATCTCCCATATAAAGCTTTCGCCCGATTTACACTCATATGATCACAGAGGCCAAAATTTTAACTCCGATTTAGTTGAAATTTTGCACAGGGAGTAGAATTAGCATTGTAGCTATGCGTGCCAAATTTGGTTGAAATCGGTTCAGATTTAGATATAGCTCTCATATATAGCTTTCGCCCGATTTACACTCATTTGCCCACAGAGGCCAATTTTTTGCTCCGATTTAGTTGAAATTTTGCATAGGGAGTAGAATTAGCGTTGTAACTATGCGTGCCAAATTTGCTTGAAATCGGTTCAGATTTGGATATATCTCCCATATAAAGCTTTCGCCCGATTTACACTCATTTGCCCACAGAGGCCAATTTTTTGCTCCGATTTAGTTGAAATTTTGCATAGGGAGTAGAATTAGCGTTGTAACTATGCGTGCCAAATTTGCTTGAAATCGGTTCAGATTTGGATATATCTCCCATATAAAGCTTTCGCCCGATTTACACTCATATGACCACAGAGGCCAAAATTTTAACTCCGATTTAGTTGAAATTTTGCACAGGGAGTAGAATTAGCGTTGTAACTATGCGTGCCAAATTTGCTTGAAATCGGTTCAGATTTGGATATATCTCCCATATAAAGCTTTCGCCCGATTTACACTCATTTGCCCACAGAGGCCAATTTTTTGCTCCGATTTAGTTGAAATTTTGCATAGGGAGTAGAATTAGCGTTGTAACTATGCGTGCCAAATTTGCTTGAAATCGGTTCAGATTTAGATATAGCTCCCATATATAGCTTTCGCCCGATTTACACTCATTTGCCTACAGAGGCCAATTTTTTGCTCCGATTTAGTTGAAATTTTGCACAGGGAGTAGAATTAGCATTGTAGCTATGCGTGTCAAATTTGGTTGAAATCGGTTCAGATTTAGATATAGCTCCCATATATAGCTTTCGCCCGATTTACACTCATTTGCCTACAGAGGCCAATTTTTTGCTCCGATTTAGTTGAAATTTTGCACAGGGAGTAGAATTAGCATTGTAGCTATGCGTGCCAAATTTGCTTGAAATCGGTTCAGATTTAGATATATCTCCCATATATAGCTTTCGCCCGATTTAGACTCATATGACCACAGATGCCAATTTAGTTGAAATATTGCACAGGGAGTAGAATTATCATTGTAGCTATGCGTGCCAAATTTGGTTGAAATCGGTTCAGATTTAGATATAGCTCACATATAGTTTTTCTGATTTCGACAAAAATGGTCAAAATACCAACATTTTCCTTGTAAAATCACCACTGCTTAGTCGAAAAGTTGTAAAAATCACTCTAAGTTTCCTAAACTTCTAATACATATATATCAAGCGATAAATCATAAATAAACTTTTGCGAAATTTCCTTAAAATTGCTTCAGATTTAAATGTTTCCCATATTTTTTTAATAACATTGTGTCCACCCTAGTGCATTAGCCGACTTAAATTTTGAGTCTATAGTTTTTGTAGAAGTCTATCAAATTCTGTCCAGATCGAGTGGTATTTAAATGTATGTATTTGGGACAAACCTTTATATATAGCCCCCAACACATTTAACGGATGTGATATGGTATCGAAAATTTAGATCTACAAAGTGGTGCAGGGTATAATATAGTCGGCGCCGCCCGACTTTAGACTTTCCTTACTTTTTTTTTTTTTTTTTTAATTTTACCTTTTGCCGGACGCGGATTCGAACAGGGGTCCACACAGTTTTAAGCCAGCACACTGTCCACTGGGCTACGTAGTTGTTATGGTCATCAAGAGATAATTATCGTTATAAGTTATATTTATATAGCATAGCTTGCGGCGGCCACGAGCCGATGCAAACATAACATTGTTAAACATACATTTGTTGGCGACGTGCAGCGGTGGTTGGTACGTCCGCTTGCATGCAAAGGGTCCTGGGTTCGATCCCTGCTTCGACCGACACCAATTTTTTTATTATTTTTTTTTTACATATATTATTTTTTTATTGCAAAAATAAAAATTTTGTAACAAAAAAAGGTTTTTGTATACAAGATCTTACTGTTTAATTTTTCACTGTTTCCCACTAATAATAATTTCTACTGAAAGTCTTGTTTTTAACGGACTTTTTATAGCATATGAAAAAAACTGAAAAAGCGAAAAATTAAAATTTGCTTCATAGAGTCAAATACACAAAACCCACATTTAATTTAATTACCTTTGTTTGAATATTTTGACTTACTCGTCCTACGTTCCGATTTGTTTTGACGAAACAAAAAAAAATGTGCCCGTAATGCGAAAATGATAAACAAAACTCATGCTCTTTTTTTCAAATATATTTTATCTTGGTTCCGAATGAATTTTCTCTCCGAATACTCATTTTAATATTTTATTTAAGTATATACAATTTTTGGCGAAGTCTTATATCACAACATATATATGTTTACTCATAATATGTAAATTTATATTCACACATAGTATTTTTCCTATATTTAATGAAATTTTCTTTGTGTATATATATTTGTAATGCACCAATTGCTTACTTTCATTATTTTACTTCCAACATACACTTTGTCTCTCTTTGTAAACACATATATGTTTATGGGCTATTTCTAAATTAATATATGTTTGAATCCAAGCATATTTATTTACAAACATTTTATGTCCCAAACATAATATGTTCTAACATATTAATATATATGTCCCAAACATATTATGCTAGTTTATGAACATTATATGTTTGCACTCAAAAATATTGTGTTTAAAAAATTGAGTTCCAAACATATAATGTTTATACCCAAACATATGAAAAACAGTCTTTTTCGTCCGTGTACCTTTAGTCGAAAGTTTTAATATATCGGTTAATTTAAGATAATTTCTTTAAATGTTTTTCTTTACTTTTAAGAAAATTTGCTTTACTTCATCAACAAACAACGAAATTGTCTCGCCAACGAGTATTCTTTAGGACAATGAAAGTGTTTGTTAATATTATGAAGTATGTATATTATCATCAATCAATAGTAAAATTATTACAATATCGAAATGTTTCATTGTGTTGGTTCAATTTTATTGACAAGTTTCATTATTATTACGAAGTTTTTTCTACGAGTGTATAGAAATCAAAAAAATAGGATTCTTTTATGTATGAAGTTTTACATGATACCATATTATATCAATATATATTGGACCTATTATCGATGTTAGTTTGTTAATATTCGCTTTTATACATATTGAGAACTCTTATCGAACATTATGTCATAGTAGCCGTGGAGATATGCTTTCTAATTTAAATTGTGGGCTAATTACAAGGCTGCCAATGCCGAGATTATAAGGTTTCGTTGAACTTGTTATGACGATAAACTACCATGTCAAACCGCACAGAACGTGTGGTCTAACATAGTGCAGAGAAACAATGAGAACTCACAATCATAGACTATAAACTAACTGACTGATAATCGCAATAGAAAGTATTTCATATTAAAGCATATGGGCGTTTTCAAATATTATAAGCAAGCAGAGGGTATACATGTTGACAAATACTAAGCTCGCTTCGTTTACCTCCGGCGAGAACGAAGCTGTTATATACATAAGGACTCTATGATTGTTTCTAGACTGTTTTCTAACAATACACACAACAAAAAATAAATAAATTAATTTCTTCGTTTTTATACCCTCCATCATAGGATGGGGGTATATTAACTTTGTCATTCCGTTTGTAACACATCGAAATATTGCTCTAAGACCCCATAAAGTATATATATATTCTGGGTCGTGGTAAAATTCTGAGTCGATCTAAGCATGTCCGTCCGTCCGTCCGTCCGTCCGTCCGTCCGTCTGTTGAAATCACGCTAACTTCCGAACGAAACAAGATATCGACTTGAAACTTGGCACAAGTAGTTGCTATTGATGTAGGTCGGATGGTATTGAAAATGGGCCATATCGGTCCACTTTTACGTATAGCCCCCATATAAAGGGACCCTCAGAATTGGCTTGTGGAGCCTCTAACAGAAGCATATTTCATCCGATCCGGCTGAAATTTGGTATATGGTGTTGGTGTATGGTCTCTAACAACCATGCAAAAATTGGTCCACATCGGTCCATAATTATATATACCCCCCATATAAACCGATCCCCAGATTTGGCTTGCGGAGCCTAAAAGAGAAGCAAATTTCATCCGATCCGGCTGAAATTTGGTACATGGTGTTGGTATATGGTCTCTAACAACCACGCAAAAATTGGTCCACATCGGTCCATAATTATATATAGCCCCCATATAAACCGATCCCCAGATTTGGCTTGCGGAGCCTCAAAGAGAAGCAAATTTCATCCGATCCGGCTGAAATTTGGTACATGATGATGGTATATGGTGTCTAACAACCATGCAAAAATTGGTCCATATCGGTCCTTAATTATATATAGCCCCCATATAAACCGATCCCCAGATTTGACCTCCGGAGCCTCTTGGAGGAGCAAAATTCATCCGATCCGGTTCAAATCAGGAAAGTGGTGTTAGTATATGGTCGCTAACAACCATACCAAAATTAGTCCAATCACTCAAAAATTGGTCCATATCTGTTCATAATCATGGTAGCCACTAGAGCCAAAAATAATCTACCAAAATTTTATTTCTATAGAAAATTTTGTCAAAACTTTATTTCTATAGAAAATTTTGTCAAAATTTTATTTCTAGAGAAAATTTTGTTAAAATTTTCTTTCTATAGAAAATTTTGTCTAAATTTTTATTTCTATAGAAAATTTTGTGAAAATTTTATTTCTATAGAAACTTGTGTTAAAATTTTATTTCTGTAGAAAATTTTGTCAAAATTTTATGTCTACTTTGTCAAACTGAATTATATACGTATTGGATCGATCTTTTTTGATTTAATGTATACCACGTATGGACTTACATACAATTTAGAAGATGGTGTTAGGAGGTTTAAAGATACCTTGCCATCGGCAAGCGTTACCGCAACTTAAGTAATTCGATTGTGGATGGCAGTGTTTAGAAGAAGTTTCTACGCAATCCATGATGGAGGGTACATAAGCTTCGGCCTGGCCGTATATACTTGTTTTCAGCTATTTCCTTCATGAACTCTAAAAATAAATGAACGACAACTTAAATTTCCAATTTCAGACTTGACTTGCAATTATGCTAACATATTTCAAGTATATATATATATATATATATATATATATATATATATATATATATATATATATATATATATATATATATATATATATATATATATATATATATATATTGGCACAAGTAGTTCTTATTGATGTAGGTCGGATGGTATTGCAAATGGCCCATATAGTTCCACTTTTACGTATACCCTTCATATAAACGGACCCCCAAATTTGGCTTGCGATGCCTCTAAGAGAAGCAAATTTCATACGATCCGGCTGAAATTTGGTAGATGGTGTTAGTATATGGTCTCTAACAACCATGCAAAAATTGGTTCACATCGGTCCATAATTATATATAGCCCCCATATAAACCGATCCCCCGATTTGGCTTGCGGAGCCTCTAAGAGAAGTAAATTTCATCCGATCCGGCTGAAATTTGGTACATGGTGTTAGTATATTGTCTCTAACAACCATGCAAAAATTGGTCCATATCGGTACATAATTATATATAGCCCCCATATAAACCGATCACCAGATTTGAACTCCGGAGCCTCTTGGAAGACCAAAATTCATCTGATTCAGTTGAAATTTGGTACGTGATGTTAATATATGGCCTCAAACACCCATGCAAAAATTGGTCGATATCGGTCCATAATTATATAGAGGCCTCATATAAACCGATCCCCAGATTTTACCTCCGAAGCACCTAGGAAGAGCAAAATTCTTCCCATTCGGTTGAAATTTGGTACGTGATGTTAGTATCAGGGATCCGGAGCGGAGCAAGCCCTTGTTTTGCCGGAGCGGAGCGGGAGCGGCATTTCTAAAATCCGGAGCGGAGCGGGAGCGGACCGGTTTCCAAATGAAAAACCGCTCCGCTCCGAATAAAATATTACTTGAATGAAATGTGTAACTTTGAAATTACACTGTGTAGGTAATTTCAAATTTAGCTAGTACTTAGCGTAGTGTGAGCAAACGTTTAAAATGTACGATATGTATTTTTGTACGTACGTACATTGGGGAAAACACAACGTGTTTTTTAGTAATTGTTTTCAAAAACGGCAAATGTCAAAATATATCTCTAGTATGTGTTGTAAAAGTAACAACAGTACTTTCGATCAATTTCATCCCGTATTACTACAATGATGTTTGTAATGAACGTCAAATAAATGCAATTAAACGACCTTATTTATATTTAATTTTTTAGTTTTCTACACTGAAAAAAATATTGTCGTGAAGTCAAAGATTCCATGTCCTTAGAATAAGAATGCAAATTTTGCTTAAAATGGAAGACGCATTTCTCTAAAATAAAGTTTTTTTCTTGTCCAAAAGGCAATAAACTTTTGAATGAAGTTGTAATGTCCTTATAATTAAGTGATTTTACTTAAAAATGTGTATCATAACATGAAAGATAAAATTTTTGAGGTAAGGTCAACATGACTTTAATAATTAAGAAAAATTCTTTAAAATTAATAAAATTGTCTTTAAATTTGTTTCCTTTTTGCATCTTACCTACAAAGCAAAAAATCGTTAAAAAATAAGACATGTTTTTCAACACTTTATTTTAAAGACGCTTTTTACTTGAAACATAGCATAATTTCTACTGGAAGTCGAGTCTTAATAAAAAAAATAACTCGTTAACTCGTTTTTAAAGGATTTTGATAACAACTGACGAAAAAAATCTAAAAAATTAAAAATTAACATTTGCTTCCTAGAAGCAAGTACATAACCCCCAAATTTAAAAGAGAATTACGTCTTTAAAGTATCCTTACTTGTATTCTCCGCTTCTTTGGCTCGGAATTAATACCCAAACTGTTAAAGTAGACAAACTCTTTGGAACCGGGCATGCTTTTTTTCATCCACATTTGCTTTACTATTGTACTATATCCTAGCATTCTCTTATTTCTGATATTAGTTCTCGAAAATTTAATTAAAATTATGGATAGTTTCAATTTTGGTTGAAAAATGTGCGCATATACATTTATTATACAATAAAGGGGAAAAAAGCGAAATTAGGTAACACTAGATCTGAGTAAGAATATTCGTAGGTATACCACGGACTGATGTCGATGGAGGTTGTTGCAAACATAAACATACACACACACATTACAAATATAACAAAATCTCTTCTCTACGTCTGTTGCAAAACAAAAAAAAAAACTTTCGGAGAGTAGTTACTTCTACTCTGTGTATAGACTTTCAATTCCAATCAGCGTTGCCGTTTTGGTCCGATCGGACCAAAATTGGTCCAAAAGATTTCTAATTTTTGAATTTGGTCCGATGGTCGGACCAAACGGAATTTGGTCCATTTTCATAAATTTGGTTTCTATCACATATTAATTACTAGATGGTGCACCGCAAAGAATATTGTCGGGAGGCCAAATATTTCACATGCTTAAAATACGAATACTAATTTTGCTTAGAATAGAAGAAGTATTTCTTTGAAATAAAGTTTTTTCCTTGTCGAAAAGTCTCTAAACTTTTCATTGAAGTCTGTTTGTCCTTATAGCTAAGTGATTCGACATAAAAATGTGTATCCTAACATGAATGCAAATTTCGTTTTAATGAAGTCAAAATGGATTTAATATTTCTGAAAAAATCTTCAAAATTAATAAAATATTTCAACACATTGTTTTAAAGTCATTATACCCTAAACCACATAGTGGTTAGGGTATAATAAGTTTGATCTGCCAAAAAATGTGCCTACAAGAAATATTGATTTTAGACCCCATAAAATATATACCGATCGACTCAGAATCACCTCCTGAGTCGATCTAGCGCTTGGCGTCCGTCCGTCCGTCTGTCGATGTATTTGTTGTTCACAGGATTTCGGTCGCAATTATTAACCGATTTTGATGAAATTTGGTACAGGGAGTTTTTTTGGGCACAGGGACGAACGTTACTGAATTTGGAAGAAATCGGATCAAATTTAGATATAGCTCCCATATATATGTATTGCCCGATTTCGACAAATGGGGTCACGTTGCGCTTTTTTTACTAACCGATCGTCGTCAAATTTAGCACAAAATAATCTTCTGTATCACCCTTTAAGTCTGAAATTTTCAGATTTAGATATAGGTCCCATATATATGTATCGCCCGATTTTGTCAAATTAGGTCATAAAACCCTTATTTATCAACCGATCTTACTCAAAGTTGGCGAAATGTAATCTTCTATAGCACTAACTATATGTGCAAAAAATCATCGAAATCGGTTCAGATTTAGCTATAGCTCCCTTATATGTACCGCCCGATTTTTCTAAATAAAATAAAACTCAATTGAACAAATAATACAAATAATACAATGTTTATACTATAATTTTCTCGAAGATGAGCGGAGCGGAGCGTGGAGCGGAGCGATTTTTTTTTCTCGGAGCGGAGCGGTTTTTTTCTCCGGAGCGGGAGCGGAGCGAAAAAAATGGACCGCTCCGGATCCCTGGTTAGTATATGGTATCCAACAACCATGCAGGAATTGGTTCCTATGTGGAACAGTCTTTCGTAGAAGTTTCTACACAATCCATGGTGGAGGGTACATAAGATTCGGCCTGGCCGAACTTACGGCCGTATATACTTGTTTGCTTTGTAATCGCTTCTGTAACATACACCCTAAATACATTTTGCTTCTATCATATATATTTTCAGAATTGGTCGAAGCAAAATATTGTTTGTATTCTTCAAACATATTATGCTTCACCTTGGGGCATATACAGGTAGAAAAAAATTTTAATGAAATTTTCTTTGTGTGGATCTATTTTTAAGGCGCCAATTAGTTACTTCCATTATTTTACTTGCAGCATACGCTCAAGGCTTCTCTTTCTAAACACATATATGTTTATAGACTATTTCTAAATTAATATATGTTTGTATCTACGCATATTATATTTACAAACAGTTTATGTCCCAAAACATAATATGTTCTAACATATCAACATATATGTCCCAAACATGTTATGCTAGTTTATGAACATTATATGTTTGCACTTAAAAATATTGTGTTAAAAAATTTGAGTTCCAAACATATAATTTTTACACCCAAACATATGAAAAACAGTCTTTTTCGTCCGTGTACAGAAAACAAATTTGTTGTTGTATTCGGTTCCATCTATAATCAAAATATAACAGACAACATTTGGTAGACCAACCAATTGTTGTCTGACATCAAATAAAAGAACCAAACAATTATTATTCCACACAATTAAAAATGGTGAGTCTCCACTATCTAATTGTTGTCGTTCTCGAATTTCAACCAAACATTTATCTGCTTGTAGTCAAGATAAGAGACGATGTCTTTAATTTTAAAGAATTTTTCAGAATTATTAAAGCCATATTGATCGTAGTCAAACAAAATGTTCTTTTATATAAAGACACCCCGTTTTAAGTTGAATCACACTTGGACAAGGAAAAAACTTTATATCGGAGAAATGCGTCTTTTATGCTAAGTACAATTTGCATTCGAATTTTAAGGACATGAAATCTTTGGCCTGACGGCAATATTTTTTTCGAGTGAAGTCAACATTGTTCTTTTTATACACTCCACCATAGGATGGGGGTATATTAACTTTGTCCTTTCGTTTGTAACACACCGTAATATTGCTCCAAGACCCCACAAAGTATATATATTCTGGGTCGTGGTGAAATTCTGAGTCGATGTAGTCACGTCCGTCTGTTGAAATCACGCTAACTTCCGAACGAAACAAGCTATCAACTTGAAACTTGGCATAATTAGTTGTTATTGATATAGGTCGGATGGTATTGCCAATGGACCATATCGGACCACTTTTAAGTATAGGCCCCATATAAGCCGACCCCCAAATTTGGCTTGTGGAGCCTCTTAGAGAAGCAAATTTCATTCGATCCGGTTGAAACTTGGTGCGTGGTGTTAATATGTGGTCTGTAATAACCATGCAAAAATTGGTCCATATCGGTCCATAATTATATATAGCCCCCATACCTATCGATCCCCAGATTTGAACTCCGGAGGCTCTTAGTGTAGTAAAATTCATCCGATCCAGTTGAAATTTGGTAAGGGGTGTAAGTATATGGTCTCTAAAAACCATGCAAAAATTGGTCCATATCGGTCTATAATTATATATAGCCCCCATATAAACAAATCCCCCGATTTGACCTCTGGAACCCCTTGAAGGAGCAAAATTTTTCCGATCTGGCTGAAATTTGGTACGTGGTGTTAGTATATGGTCTGTAACAATCATGCAAAAATTGGTCCATATCGGTCCATAATTATATATAGCCCTTATATAAACCGATCCCCAAATTTGACCTTCCGGAACCCCTTGGAGGAACAAAATTCATCCGATTTGGTTGAAATTTGGTATATTGCACTAGTATATGGTCTCTAACAACCATGCCAAAATTGGTCCATATCGGGCTATAGTTATATATAGCCGATACGCAACACACAAAAATTGGTCCATATCGGTTCATATTCATGATTGCCATTCGAGCCAAAAATAAACTAACAAAATTTTATATCTATAAAAATTTTTGTCAAAATTGTATTACTATAGAAAATTTTGTCGAAATTGTATTACTATGGAAAATTTTGTGAAAATTTTATTTCTAAAGAAAATTTAGTTAAAATTTTATTTCTATAGAAAATTTTGTCGAAACTGTATTACTATAGAAAATTTTGTGAAAATTTTATTTCTAAAGAAAATTTTGTTAAAATTTTATTTCTATAGAAAATTTTGTCGAAACTGTATTACTATAGAAAATTTGGTCAAAATTTTATTTCTAAAGAAAATTTTGTTAAAATTTTATTTCTATAGAAAATTTTGTCAAAATTTTATTTCTAATAGAAAATTTTGTCAAAAATTGTTTTCTATCGAAATTTTTGTCAACAGTTGTTTTCTATCGAAAATTTAGTCAAATTTTATTTATATAGAAAATTTTTTCAAAATTTTATTTCTATATAAAATATTTTCAAACTGAATTATATACTTATTTAATCGGCCTTTTTAGTTTAATATATACCACGTATGGACTAACTTATAATTTAGAAGACGGTGTTATGAAGTTTTAAGACACCTTGCCATTGGCAAGTATTACCGCAACCCAATTAATTCGATTGTGGATGACAGTCTTTAGCAGAAGTTTCTACGCAATCCATAAGATTCGGCCAGGCCGAACTTACGGCCATATATACTTTTTTCTATTGGTGTATATACCTGTATACTGATATATAGCTTAGATTCGATAAAGTGGCAGTCCGTTATTTCAGGCTTTTAAGTCCATTGTGATACCACAGTGAAGAACTTTTCTCATATCAATGAAAGCTGCTCGATTCCATGTTTAGTTTGATGAAAAGGCACTTCCGAACCCGAATGGCGTATTACATTATGGTGAAGCTTTAATAAACTCAGATATGCCCACTAGCATTACTGAGAGGTGATAAAAATTGCTGAAAAAAATTTTGGTATTCGGTTCAAACAGTCATTGAACCCTGGGCCCTTTGCATGCAACGCGGGCTTTGCACCAAGTGAATAGCATTGGCTGATGTAACCGAGTATACAATTTTTAATATATTTCGGTGTAAAAATGTGTGTTTGGGACTTAATTTTTGAACACACATTTTTAAGTACATATAATATTCAGAAACTAGTATAAACTGTTTTGGCATATTTGTGTTAATATATTCGAAAATATTGTACTTGGAACATCACATTTCTTAAATAAAATAAACTTCCCTTAAACATAAATAAGTTTAGAAATATCATAGAAAGAGAGAGAGAGAGAAAGCGGGAGGGCGTAGAGAAAGAACTAAAGATAACTACCAGGAGAAATTTGATTTGATTCATGGTACATCGTTTTGCGCTGGCATTCGTACACGTTTTTATACCCTCCACAACAGGCACACATCGAAATATTGCTCTAAGACCCCATAAAGTATATATATTTTGAGTCGATCTAAGCATGTCCGTCCGTCCATCCGTCTGTTGAAATCAAGCTAACTTCCGAACGAAACAAGCTATCGACTTGAAATTCGGCACAAGTAGTTGTTATTGATGTAGGTCGGATGGTATTGCAAATGGGCCATATCGGTCCACTTTTACGTATAGCCCCCATATAAAGGGACCCTCAGATTTGGCTTGTGGAGCCACTAACAGAAGCATATTTCATCCGATCTTGCTGAAATTTGGTACATGGTGTTGGTATATGGTCCCTGACATCCATGCAAAAATTGGTCCACATCGGTCCATAATTATATATAGGCCCCATATAAACCGATCCTCAGATTTGGCTTGCGGAGCCTCAAAGAGAAGCAAATTTCATCCGATCTTGCTGAAATTTGGTACATGGTGTTGGTATATGGTCACTAACATCCATGCAAAAATTGGTCCATATCAGTCCATAATCATATATAGCCCCCATATAAACCGATCCCGAGATTTGGGTTTGGAGCCTCTTTGAGGAGCAAATTTCATCCGAGTCAGTTGAAATTTGATACATTGTGCTAGTATATGCCTAACTAGGCCCATATCGGTCTATATTTATATATATATATATATATATATATATATATATATATATATATATATATATATATATATATATATATATATATATATATATATATATATATATATATATATATATATATATATATATATATATATATATATATATATATATATATATATATATATATATATATATATATATATATATATATATATATATATATATATATAGCCCTCAGATAAATCGATCCCCAATCACACAAAAATTGGTCCATATCAAGTTCATAATTGTATATAGCCCCCATATAAGCGACCCCCATATTTCAATTCTGGCTCGCTACGTACCGTGCAAAAGTCTATATCGATTCGTAATTATTTGTAGACTTACCTACACATACCTTTTTTGTCTAATATATACCACGTATGGACTAACTCACAATTTAGAAAACGATTTAAGATACCACAACCCAAGTAATAATTCGATTGTGGATGACAGTCTTTCGTAGAAGTTTCTACGCTATCCATGGTGGAGGGTACATAAGATTCGGCCTGGCCGAACTTACGGACATATATACTTGTTTGATTTAATATATACCACGTATGGACTTACATACAATTTAGAAGACGGTGTTAGGAGGGTTTAAGATACCTTGCCATCTTCAAGCGTTACCGCAACTTAAGTAATTCAATTGTGGATGGCAGTGTTTAGAAGAAGTTTCTACGCAATCCATAGTGGAGGGTACATAAGATTCGGCCTGGCCGAACTTACGGCCGTATATACTTGTTTTTCCTAATTCTATAAAAGAAGTATAAAAGAATAGTGATTGTTTGCAAAAGCAAACCAATAACATTTTCGTTGTATAGATCTCCAAAGGATTAGTTGAATGCTAATCATGTGTATATTGAAGGGAGTCACCGTGGTGCTAACCATTGCACCACGTGAATAGCATTGGCCCATTTGCAATACCATCCGACCTACATCAATAACAACTACTTGTGCCAAGTTTCAAGTCGATAGCTTGTTTCGTTCGGAAGTTAGCGTGATTTCAACAGACGGACGGACATGCTAAGATCGACTCAGAATTTCACCACGACCCAGAATATATATACTTTATGGGGTATTAGAACAATATTTCGATGTGCTACAAACGGAATGACAAAGTTAATACACCCTCATCCTATGGTAGAGGGTATAAAAAGAAATGAATTTATATTGGCCATGGGGTTTAGGGGGTTTGCAACTGTTGTATTTTAAGCTGAATAGTTCATGAATGTCTGCAGTCTTATTGACGCCAGAGATTTCATGTTTAGGTAGCATAAATATACATTGAAATTCCCTAGACTTGCGTTGTTGCGCAAAATTTTAAGAAATATTGTTATATTGGGTGATAACAAATAATCAAGCAATAACGAACAGATATTATCCAGAAAATGTCAGTTTGAACTGCATCGATTGAAAATTCTGAGGCGTTTTGTCATACATACGTAGCACGAAAAATAATAAACAAGATAATGACACTATGAAGGAAAACAGGCCAAATGAAGTTACTTCCAATAGGATTATGACCGAAACACGAATTAGAGGCATCTTATTATAACCATCATCGTAAAGGGTGATATGGTCAAAATTTGGTCGAGGGAAAACGCGTGTAAATCGGTGAAATCGTTTATTTAAAAAATCAAATTAAATTTCTTTTTCAAGTTCAATTAGTATAAAATTCAGGAAAATATTCAGTTAGGCTTTCGCTTTTCCAAATCCGAATTGCCGGGCCTCACGCTTGACACCTGCCATCAGATTTTGTACAGCCACCTTGTCCACCTTCTTCACCTCAGAAAGCCGGTTTGCCTTGAACTGCTGCAGTTTTTTTGGTCTTCTTTAGGTTCCGCTTGACAATAGCCCAGTATTTCTCAATTGGGCGGAGCTCTGGCGTGCTGGGAGGGTTCTTGTCTATGGGAACCACCTGCACGTTGTTGGCGGCGTATCACTCCATGGCCTTTTTACCGTAATGGCAAGATGCCAAATCCGGCCAAAACAGTACGGAACAACCGTGTTTCTTCAGGAAAGGCAGCAGACGTTTATTCAAACACTCTTTCACGTAAATTTCTTGGTTGACAGTCCCGGAAGCTATGAAAATGCTGCTTTTTAAGCCACAGGTACAGATGGCTTGCCAAACCAGATATTTCTTTGCGAACTTTGACAGTTTTATGTGCTTGAAAATATCTGCTACCTTTCCCCTTCCTTTTGCCGTATAAAACTCCTGTCCCGGAAGCTGCTTGTAGTCGGCTTTGACGTAGGTTTCGTCGTCCCACGCAGTCAAACTTCGTCAGCATCGTCGTGTACAGCCTCCGGGATCGCGCTTTGGCCGTCGTATTTTGTTTATCATCGCGATTTGGAGTCACTACCGATAGTCTGGCTCGTTTTTTGGCTCGATGCACGGTTGTAGATGATACACCCAGCTTATTTGCGGCATCTCGGAGCGAGAGGTTAGGGTTTCGCTTGAAACTACCGGCAACTCTCTTTGTCGTCTCAGCGGCTTCCGGTTTTCGATTTCCCCCCGATCCAGACTTCCTGGCTATCGACAAACGTTCCCCAAACACTTTAATTACATTTGTAACGGTTGATTTGGCAACTTTTAGCGATTTTGCCAGCTTTGCGTGCGAATAGCTCGGATTTTCACGATGCGCGAGCAAAATTTTGATACGCTGCTCTTCTTGCTTGGACGGCATTTTGACAACTGAAGAGTGAATTCCAAAATCAAAATAGGAGCAACATTCTACACACACACACCTTCAAAATGAAGGGTGTTCAGGTTTTTTAAATGCAAAATTGAAAGAAATACGTCAAGTTTATATTGACCAAATTTTGACCGTATCACCGTTTATAGACGTATTAAGTTTTATTGGATTTTTGTACCCTGCTCCACACTGTGGAACAGGGTATTATAAGTTAGTGCATATGTTTGCAACACCCAGAAGGAGACGAGATAGACACATGGTGTCTTTGGCAAAAATGCTCAGGGTGGGCTCCTGAGTCGATATAGCCATGTCCGTCTGTCTGTGAACACATTTTTGTAATCAAAGTGTAGGTGAAGTCCAATCGACTTCAAATTTGGCACAAGTATGTGTTTTGGATCAGAATACATCCGTATTGATTTTGGAAGAAATCGGTTCAGATTTAGATATAGCTCCCATATATATATTTCACCCGATATGGACTTATATGGCCCCAGAAGCCAGAGTTTTACCCTAATTTGCTTAAAGTTTTGCAAAAGAAGAACAATTAGTACTTTAGTCAAGTGTGCCAAATTTTATTGAAATCGGTTCAGATTTAGATATAGCTCCCAAATATATCTTTCGCCCGATATTGACTAATACGGTCCCAGAAACCAGAGTGTTAGCCCAATTTGGTTGAAATTTTGCACAGTGAGTAGAATTAGCATTGTAGCTATGCTTGCCAAATTTGGTTGAAATCGGTTCAGATTTAGATATAGCTCCCATATATAGCTTTCGCCCGATTTACACTCATATCTGTGGTCATATTTTTTGCTCCGATTTCGTTGAAATTTTGCACAGGGAGTAGAATTAGCATTGTAGCTATGTGTGCCAAATTTGGTTGAAATCGGTTCAGATTTAGATATAGCTCCAATATATAGCTTTCGGCCGATTTACACTCATATGACCACAGAGGCCAATTTTTAACTCCGATTTAGTTGAAATTTTGCGCAGGGAGTAGAATTAGCATTGTAGCTATGTGTGCCAAATTTGGTTGAAATCGGTTCAGATTTAGATATAGCTCCAATATATAGCTTTCGGCCGATTTACACTCATATGACCACAGAGGCCAATTTTTAACTCCGATTTAGTTGAAATTTTGCACATGGAGTAGAAGTAGCATTATTGCTATGCGTGCCAAATTTGGTTGAAATCGGTTCAGATTTAGATATAGCTTCCATATATATGTTTTTCTGATTTCGACAAAAATGGTCAAAATACCAACATTTTCCTTGTAAAATCGCCACTGCTTAGTCGAAAAGTTGTAAAAATTACTCTAATTTTCCTAAACTTCTAATACATATATATCGAGCGATAAATCATAAATAAAATTGTTTGAAGTTTCCTTTAAATTGCTTCAGATTTAAACGTTTCCCATATTTTTTTACTAACATTGTGTTCCACCCTATTGCGTTAGCCGACTTAAATTTTGAGTCTATAGATTTTGTAGAAGTCTATCAAATTCTGTCCAGATCGAGTGATATTTAAATGTATGTATTTGGGACAAACCTTTACATATAGCCCCCAACACATTTGACGGATGTGATATGGTATCGAAAATTTAGATTTACAAAGTGGTGCAGGGTATAATATAGTCGGCCCCGCCCGACTTTAGACTTTCTTACTTGTTTTTTATATATTTTGTTATTATTATAGTAAATATATACTTAGATGTGCGCGTGAGTGAAATTTCACTTATACTCCCGCGCATTCACGAAGAAATATTTGTACTCACGAACGCCATGTGGGTAGGAATTCACGTTCACTCTCACGACGAACAAAGTTTTTGCTTCACGTTCCTGCATGATTCACCACAATTTTCGTAATTCACAATTAATGAATTATTAATGAAAATAAACTTGCTAAATGACAACAAATTAGCTGTTTTTTAATTCAACTTAAAGAGAACACTTGTAGCTTTCGATACCGTTACAGTGTTATGAACAAAAACAAAAACAACGCCGACAGTTAGTCTCAAAATACAAAAATATGCCTACAGGCAAATTTAGGGTCGTAAGGGTTAATATTCTATTTAAGTGTATCGAATGTGATCAAAATCGGTTCAGATCCAATAGGCTTCGCAAACCTAAACGTAAGCAGTAGCTACAAGGCTATCGGTTTAATTTAGGAAATGGTGCTACAGTCTACTCTTAAAATGAAGCGCCTAAAAATATGCTATGAAAAAGAAGTTTTAGTTTTCGTATCGAACAGAAACATTGTTTTTTTATATTTGTGGAGGGGGGGCTAATATTAAGAGGCGATGTGTGGACCAGAGAACGGCTGCGATCTACCGCAACCGACCAGTGTATTTAGTAAACACCAACATTTGCAATCTTAAAACACCAATTGGTAAAAACAAATTCAACCACCAATATCCAATGCAACCGACGACTGTCGGTGTTTGTTAGTATGAGTGTTGGTCTCTCGAAAACACCGTAGTACAGCGGTGCCAACTCTGACGATTTATCGTCATTTTGACGATTTTTGATGGTAAATTTGGCCTCTGACGATTTGACGACGATTTTAAACAACGTAGTTATGAGTTGACGATTTTTTATAATTCTCGACACAAGTGTTGCTTTTTAACGTTTTTTATGACGATTTGACGATTTTTCAAAGTGATTAGTTATAAGTTGACGATTTTCATCAGTTGTAATCAGGGATCCGGAGCGGAGCGTGGAGCGGAGCGGAGCAAGCCCTTTTTTAGCCGGAGCGGGTGCGGAGCGGGAGCGGCATTTCTAAAATCCGGAGCGGAGCGGTTTCCAAATGAAAAACCGCTCCGCTCCGAATAAAATATTACTTGAATGAAATGTGTAACTTTGAAATTACACTGTGTAGGTAATTTCAAATTTATCTAGTACTTAGCGTAGTGTGAGCAAACGTTTAAAATGTACGATATGTATTTTTGTACGTACGTACATTGGGGAAAACACAACGTGTTTTTTTAGTAATTGTTTTCAAAAACGGCAAATGTCAAAATATATCTCTAGTATGTGTTGTAAAAGTAACAACAGTACTTTCGATCAATTTCATCTCGTATTACTACAAAGATGTTTGTAATGAACGTCAAATAAATGCAATTAAACGATCTTATTTATATTTAATTTTTTAGTTTTCTACACTGAAAAAAATATTGTCGTGAAGTCAAAGATTCCATGTCCTTAGAATAAGAATGCAAATTTTGCTTAACATGGAAGACGCATTTCTCTAAAATAAATTTTTTTTCTTGTCCAAAAGGCAATAAACTTTTGAATGAAGTTGTAATGTCCCTATAATTAAGTGATTTTACTTAAAAATGTGTATCATAACATGAAAGATAAAATTTTTGAGGTAAGGTCAACGTGACTTTAATAATTAAGAAAAATTCTTTAAAATTAATAAAATTGTCTTTAAATTTGTTTCCTTTTTGCATCTTGCCTACAAAGCAAAAAATCGTTAAAAAATAAGACATGTTTTTCAACACTTTATTTTAAAGACGCTTTTTACTTGAAACATAGCATAATTTCTATTGGAAGTCGAGTCTTAATATGGAAAATAAAATTGTCGTTAACTCGTTTTTAAAGGATTTTGATAATAACTGACGAAAAAAATCTAAAAAAATGAAAAATTAACATTTGCTTCCTAGAAGCAAGTACATAACCCCCAAATTTAAAAGAGAATTACGTCTTTAAAGTATCCTTACTTGTATTCTCCGCTTCTTTGGCTCGGAATTAATACCCAAACTGTTAAAGTAAAGACAAAATCTTTGGAACCGGGCATGCTTTTTTTTTAGTGTAAGGACATTCATATTTGCTTTACTATTGTACTATATCCTAGCATTCTCTTATTTCTGATATTAGTTCTCGAAAATTTAATTAAAATTATGGATACGTCTGTTGCAAAACAAAAAAAAAATTTCGAAGAGTAGTTACTTCTACTCTGTGTATAGACTTTCAATTCCAATCAGCGTTGCCGTTTTGGTCCGATCGGACCAAAATTGGTCCAAAAGATTTCTAATTTTTAAATTTGGTCCGATGGTCAGACCAAACAGAATTTGGTCCATTTTGGTCCATTTTCATAAATTTCACATCACATATTAAATAGTAGATGGTGCACCGCAAAGAATATTGTCGGGAGGCCAAATATTTCACCTGCTTAAAATACGAATTTTGCTTAGAATAGAAGACGTATTTCTCTGAAAAAAAGTTTTTCCTTGTCTAATAGTCTCTAAACTTTTCAATGAAGTCTGTTTATCTTTATAGCTAAGTGATTCGACATAAAAATGTGTATCCTAACATGAATGCAAATTTCGTTTTAATGAAGATAAAATGGATTTAATATTTCTGAAAAAATCTTCAAAATTAATAAAATGTTTCAACACATTGTTTTAAAGTCATTATACCCTAAACCACATAGTGGTTAGGGTATAATAAGTTTGATCTGCCAAAAAATGTGCCTACACACAAAATTTTTTTTTCTGAATCAATCACGAAATTAATTGATCCAATTAATTTTTTAATTGAAATGTCTTCTTCACAGAAATGATAGTATCAATTAAAAAATTAATTGACAGTCAATTAAAAAATTAATTGATACTATTAATTTGTGTGATTGATTTTTATTTCAATTAAAAAATTTGTTGATTCAATTAAATTTTTAATTGAATATTTTTTAAAACTCAATTAAGATTTTAATTGGAAAAATTTTCGTCAAATTTTTTTCTGTGTACAAGAAATATTGATTTTAGACCCCATAAAATATATACCGATCGACTCAGAATCACCTCTTGAGTCGATCTAGCGCTTGGTGTCCGTCCGTCCATCCGTCCGTCTGTCCATGTATTTGTTGTTCACAGGATTTCGGTCGCAAGTATTAACCGATTTTGATGAAATTTGGTACATGGAGTTTTTTTGGGCACAAGGACGAACGTTATTGAATTTGGAAGAAATCGGATCAAATTTAGATATAGCTCCCATATATATGTATTGCCCGATTTCGACAAATGGGGTCACGTTGCACTTTTTTACTAACCGATCGTCGTCAAATTTAGCACAAAATAATCTTCTGTATCACCCTTTAAGTCTGAAAATTTCATCGAAATCGGTTCAGATTTAGATATAGGTCTCATATATATGTATCGCCCGATTTTGCCAAATTAGGTCATAAAACCCTTATTTATCAACCGATCTTACTCAAAGTTGGCGAAATTTAATCTTCTATAGCACTAACTATATGTGCAAAAAATCATCGAAATCGGTTCAGATTTATCTATAGCTCCCATATTTTTTTCTCGAAGAGGAGCGGAGCGGAGCGATTTTTTTTTCTCGGAGCGGAGCGTGGAGCGGAGCGGTTTTTTTTTCTCCGGAGCGGGAGCGGAGCGGAGCGGAGCGGAGCGGAGCGAAAAAAATGGACCGCTCCGGATCCCTGCACCCTTACAAAAAATCGCTTCTGTAACATATACTCCCAAACATATTTTGCTTCAAGCATATATATTTTTGGGTATTGCCCAAACATTTATATGTTTGATCTCTTCCAATATATAATATGTTTGAAAGCATATTGGTCTAAACAATATATGTTTGGGTAGTCTAAGTTCCAAACATTTTGTATTTTTGCATCCAAATTCAATAATGTTGTCTTCCAAAAAACAATATGTTATTATGTGAACATATAATATGTTTGGAAGCATTTTGCACCCAAAAATATTATATGCTTAAAAAAAATCTCCCAAACAATATTGTGCTCAAAATTATATTTATTTATTTATATATTTACAATCATAATGAATTATGAAAATAAACAGGTAATATAGGTGCTAACAACATAGGTTTTCGACCTGAATGCTCAAAATTTTGTTTCTGCCCAATTGTATATTCCCCGATATCTTTCTCACTTCCACGAGATTTTTTAGTTCTTAGCACCTTTTTCTGTAATACAAACATTGTAGAAGAAATTATTCAATTTTATGATTTTTTATTTTAATTTTACCTTTTGCCGGACGGGGATTCGAACAGCGGACCACACAGTTTGTAAGGATCAATGAAATAGCTGATCAATTGCCCAAGGAAAAATAAAATGTTAATTTTGTAATAACAAGCCACAACCACCAACTTAATTCAATATCGCTCCCTGTTAAATAGCGCTCCAAGCTACTAAACACATATATGTTTATAGGCTATTTCTAAATTAATATATGTTTGCATCCAAGCATATTATATTTACAAACATTTTATGTCCCAAACATAATATGTTCTAACATATTAACATATATGTCCCAAACATGTTATGCTAGTTTATGAACATTATAGGCTTGCGCTCAAAAATATTGTGTTTAAAAATTTGTGTTCCAAACATATAATGTTTATAGCCAAACATATGAAAAACAGTCTTTTTCATCCGTGTGGTTGTAATGTAAACAAGCTTTTTTTAATCTCAGAATATGACAATTTATAAAGGGTGATTCTTTTGAGGTTAGGATTTTCATGCATTAGTATTTGACAGATCACGTGGGATTTCAGACATGGTGTCAAAGAGAAAGATGCTCAGTATGCTTTGACATTTCATCATGAATAGACTTACTAACGAGCCACAACGTCGAATTTTCAGTGAATGGGTCCTAGAAAAGTTGGCAGAAAATCCGCTTTTTTATCGACAAATTTTGTTCAGCGATGAGGCTCATTTCTGGTTGAATGGCTACGTAAATAAGCAAAATTGCCGCATTTGGAGTGAAGAGCAACCAGAAGCCGTTCAAGAACTGCCCATGCATCCCGAAAAATGCACTGTTTGGTGTGGTTTGTACGCTGGTGGAATCATTGGACCGTATTTTTTCAAAGATGCTGTTGGACGCAACGTTACGATGAATGGCGATCGCTATCGTTCGATGCTAACAAACTTTTTGTTGCCAAAAATGGAAGAACTGAACTTGGTTGACATGTGGTTTCAACAAGATGGCGCTACATGCCACACAGCTCGCGATTCTATGGCCATTTTGAGGGAAAACTTCGGAGAACAATTCATCTCAAGAAATGGACCGGTAAGTTGGCCACCAAGATCATGCGATTTGACGCCTTTAGACTATTTTTTGTGGGGCTACGTCAAGTCTAAAGTCTACAGAAATAAGCCAGCAACTATTCCAGCTTTGGAAGACAACATTTCCGAAGAAATTCGGGCTATTCCGGCCGAAATGCTCGAAAAAGTTGCCGAAAATTGGACTTTCCGAATGGACCACCTAAGACGCAGCCGCGGTCAACATTTAAATGAAATTATCTTTAAAAAGTAAATGTCATGGACCAATCTAACGTTTCAAATAAAGAACCGATGAGATTTTGAAAATTTTATGCGTTTTTTTAAAAAAAAAAGTTATCAAGCTCTTAACAAATCACCCTTTATGTAGCTTGCTCCCAACCGTCTCCAACATAGACAGAAATTTCAAAGCAATCAATATACATAAACCTAAAATGCGGAATTCCTTTTAAACTTAAACATTGCATGGTATTCTTTTGTCAAAAAAACTATTTAAAACTAAATAATTCTGATTGCTATTACCGATAATAGAAATAATAATAAAAAATTTTACACGAGCGAGTAACAAGGATTTAAATTCGCTTGAAGAATAGGAAATTTGTCTGTCAAGAAAATGTTGTTAATGTAGTACATGAAGTCACAATCAGAAATATTACTTTAAATTAATTAAAAGTTGATTACTTAGTTGGAGAGTTAAACGGCATTTTTTATGGAACTAAAATGAATTAAAGCCTTTTCTTATGGTTTTGTTCGAATAAAATTTTTAATTTATTGCTAAATCTTTTTTTCAGCTGTTTTATGGGTGACGATTTTTTGACGAATTTTTTGGGACGAATTGACGATTTTGACGAAAAATATTTTAAAAATTGACGATTTTCAGCCCAAAACAGTTGGCACCACTGCCGTAGTAAAGCAATCACACAAATTGGTTACCCATATCTCAGCAGTTTGGTATTCTCTTATGTATTACTCTCTCAATTCTCTTGAGCTAATGCCAACCACAGACCTTATAATACATAGATGATCCACTATTCTCTTTAAAAAAATGTGTCAGTTCCAAAAATTAATTTTCTGACATTTCGTTTTGATTTTTTCGTAAAGAGTCAGTCCCAAACATTAATTTTCGTGCATTTGCTTTTGTGTTGTTCGTAAAGAGCAATGCTGCTCAAAATTAAATTTCGTATTTTCGCGATTTTGGTCACAATTTTTTGTTCAAATATGAACTTTTAATATATTAATTTATTTATAAATCCTCTGTTGCATCATAAACGTTCTAATTTTGTGTAAAATTGGCAAACTACAAAAAGGAAAACGAAAGAGATTGTAAGCGTGCTCTTATTTTTCTCGTTTATTCTTAATCTTCGGAACTGTCAAAAATAGTTTGGCACTCATGGCTCATCTATCTAAAGTCTATAGTCTATGAATGCCAACTGCTAGTAATTGTTGTTGTTGAGTGCAATCACACTTAAGTGCCAACCTCGTTTTTTGTTTACCGAGCGTTGTTACGATGTCGATTGGTTTATGATTGCAAGACACTGCATACGAACATTGTTATATATTATTGGTGTTTTTATTCTCGCATTAGTATCAATGTAAAAGAACGCATGGTAATTGGTGTCTTACTCACTGCCACCGACATTTTGTGGGTAAGATTGCAATACGAAAAAAAGCCACCGGTTGCAGTTCTCTGGTGTGGACCAATTTTTGCATGGATCGCATACGCTGAAAAAAATATTGTCGCGAGGTCAAAGATTTCATGTCTTTAAAATACGAATACAAATTTTGCTTAGCATAGAAGACGCATTTCTCTAAAATAAAGTTATTTTCCTTGTCCAAAAGTCGATAAACTTTTCAATGAAGTCGTATTGTCTTTATAATTAAGTGATTTGACTTAAAAATGGGTATCTTAACATGAAAGAAAAAATTTATAGACTAAGGTCAACTTGACTTTAATACTTCAGAAAAATTCTTTAAATTTAATGAAATTGTCTTTAAATTTGTTGTATTTTTGCATCTTGACTGCAAAGCAAAAAATCGTTCAAATATAGGACATGTTTTTCAAAACTTTACTTTAAAGAAGTTTTTTACTTGAAACATAGCATAATTTTACTGGAAGTCGAGTCCTAATTTGGAAAATAAAGTTGCCGTTAACTCGTTTTTAAAAGACTTTGATAGCATATGAAGAAAAAAAGCTGAGAAAGCGAAAAATTAAAATTTGCTTCCTAGAAGCAAGTACACAAAACCTAAATTTAAAAGAGAATTGTGTCTTAAATGTATCCTTACTTGTATTCTCCGCTTCTTTGGCTGGGAATCAATACCAAATTTTTTAAAGTAAAGACAAAATCTTTGGAACCGAGTATGCTTTTTTTCAGTGTACCGGATCGAAATCTCCAAAAGTCAAGTCTTGGATCTTCTTTATATGATACCTATATCTAATTATGGACTGATATAGAATTTTTGAATGATATGTTAAATAATTTGATAGACAACATGTAAAGGGTGATACGGTCAAAATTTGGTCAATATAAACTTGACGTATTTCTTTCAATTTTGCATTTAAAAAACCTGAACACCTCTCATTTTGAAGGTGTGTGTGTGAGTAGAATGTTGCTCCTATTTTGATTTTGGAATTCGCTCTTCAGTTGTCAAAATGCAGTCCAAGCAAGAAGAGCAGCGCATCAAAATTTTGCTCGCGCATCTCGAAAATCCGAGCTACTCGCACGCAAAGGTGGCAAAATAGCTAAAAGTTGCCAAATCAACCGTTACAAATGTAATTAAAGTGTTTGGGGAACGTTTGTCGATAGCCAGGAAGTCTGGATCGGGGGGAAATCGAAAACCGGAAGCCCCTGAGACGACAAAGAGAGTTGCCGGTAGTTTCAAGCGAAACCCTAACCTCTCGCTCCGAGATGCCGCAAATAAGCTGGGTGTATCGTCTACAACCGTGCATCGAGCCAAAAAACGAGCCAGACTCCAAATCGCGATCATAAACAAAATACGACGGCCAATGCGCGATCCCGGAGGCTGTACACGACGATGCTGACGAAGTTTGACTGCGTGGTAATGGACGACGAAACCTACGTCAAAGCCGACTACAAGCAGCTTCCGGGACAGCAGATATTTTCAAGCACATAAAACTGTCAAAGTTCGCAAAGAAATATCTGGTTTGGCAAGCCATCTGTACCTGTGGCTTGAAAAGCAGCATTTTCATAGCTTCCGGGACTGTCAACCAAGAAATTTACGTGAAAGAGTGTTTGAATAAACGTCTGCTGCCTTTCCTGAAGAAACACGGTTGTTCCGTACTGTTTTGGCCGGATTTGGCATCTTGCCATTACGGTAAAAAGGCCATGGAGTGGTACGCCGCCAACAACGTGCAGGTGGTTCCCAAGGACAAGAACCCTCCCAACACGCCAGAGCTCCGCCCAATTGAGAAATAATGGGCTATTGTCAAGCAGAACCTAAAGAAGACAAAAAAAAAACTGCTAAGGACGAGCAGCAGTTCAAGGCAAACTGGCTTTCTGCGGCGATGAGGGTGGACAAGGTGGCTATACAAAATCTGATGGCAGGTGTCAAGCGTGAGGCCCGGCAATTCGGATTTGGAAAAGCGAAAGCCTAACTGAAAGAAATTTAATTTGATTTTTTAAATAAACGACTTGACCGATTTACACGCGTTTTCCCTTGACCAAATTTTGACCGTATCACCCTTTACTAAATTCAAAAATTATCAAATTGTCAAATTGTATCATTTTGTCATTGTCAAATTATAATATCAAATTGTATGAAATTTTCTCCTCAAAAAAGCTCAAGATGTCAAATCTGGGCATCGGTTTATATGGGGGATATACAATTATTAACCGATATGGATCATCCTAAAAAAATCGCAAATATTTTGCTCTTGGAATAGGATCCTGACAACCAAGTTTCTTCTTTGTGTATATATGTATTTGTTTTTCCAATTAATATACCATCTGTGTCCTTACAGAAGATATTCGAATAAAAATGTTCGTAATATATTCTCGTAAATAATGTGCCTAAATGAGTTTATAATGCACAATCAACTTGTGGGGTATCCATGGCAATGAACTTGTATTTCCAATATCATTGAGTTGGTTGGCCCCAGTTTTGTCAATGAAAGAGATTTCTGCCAAAGCTGGGAAACGTTTTATGAATAAATTGAAAACTTTATATTTGCACGAACAATTACATCCAGATCGTGGAAATACGAAATTTAATTTTAAAGATTTTTTCTTTTTATGAACAACTCAAAAGGAAATTACGGACAATTTCTCATACCAGAATGGAATACTTTCGCTCTAGAGGATATAACCATGTCCGTCAGTCCGTCCGTCTGTCTGTGAACACATTTCTGTGATAAAGTCTAGGTCGCAATTTAAGTCCAATCGCCTTCAAATTTGGCACATGTTCCTAATTTGGGTCAGAATAGAACCCTATTGATTTTGGAAGAAATCGGTTCTGATTTAGATATAGCTCCTATATCTATCTTTCGCCCGATATGAACTAATATGGACCCAGCAGCCAGAGTCTTATACCGATTTGCTTGAAATCTTGTACAAACATAACACTTAGTCGTGTAGTCAAGTGTGCAAAATTTGATTGAAATCGGTTCAGATGTAGATATAGCTCCCATATATATCTTTCGCCCGATATGGACTTATATGGCCCCATATATATATATATATATATATATATATATATATATATATATATATATATATATTATATATATATATATATATATATATATATATATATATATATATATATATATATATATATATAATATATATATATTATATATATATATATATATATATATATATATATATATATATATATATATATAATATATATATATATATATATATATATATATATATATATATAAAGGGTGATTTGTTAAGAGCTTGATAACTTTTTTTTAAAAAAAACGCATAAAATTTGCAAAATCTCATCGGTTCTTTATTTGAAACGTTAGATTGGTCCATGACATTTACTTTTTGAAGATAATTTCATTTAAATGTTGACGAGCGGCTGCGTCTTAGGTGGTCCATTCGGAAAGTCCAATTTTGGGCAACTTTTTCGAGCATTTCGGCCGGAATAGCCGAATTTCTTCGGAAATGTTGTCTTCCAAAGCTGGAATAGTGCTGGCTTATTTCTGTAGACTTTAGACTTGACGTAGCCCCACAAAAAATAGTCTAAAGGCGTCAAATCGCATGATCTTGGTGGCCAACTTACCGGTCCATTTCTTGAGATGAATTGTTCTCCGAAGTTTTCCCTCAAAATGGCCATAGAATCGCGAGCTGTGTGGCATGTAGCGCCATCTTGTTGAAACCACATGTCAACCAAGTTCAGTTCTTCCATTTTTGGCAACAAAAAGTTTGTTAGC